>NC_139707.1:46244501-46404501 GCF_964188405.1 Protomyctophum parallelum | reverse complement strand
TGCAGATCAGTTATTTTCGTTATTTGGAGAATGTTGCATTGCATATAGTTGGTATTTCTGTTGTACTGAACTGATTCAAAACGTTATTCAGAGTGTTGCAATAAGCATGCTGGTATAGTTTACCATATAGACCTACATTTAGAAATAAAATATGATTTTATTTTTTTCATATTTAAGATACAATAATCCATATAGAGCTGATTAAAGGATATAAACACCTTCAAGAAACAGGAATCTTTATTATTATTATTATTATTATTACATCACATATTTGTCATTACTTGGTCATTGACTTTCCCATTTGCAGCAAACAATAAATGGACTACACTCAGCATTCTTTGTCCTGTTTAGTATTATGCGTAACGTGTAAATTCTGCCCTCCATAATGTTAAATGTAACAGTAAACAGTAGTGAATTGGCCAGAGCCAAGTTCAAATACAAAGACATACCTTCCACTCTGACAATACAGAGTGTGCCAGAGTATCCACTGACTGCCTTTTCACATGCCAACCTTTGTCACGCTTTTGTGTGGCACTCGTTGGAACTATTAAGGGCAATAGTTAGATCATGGGGGCCGGGGGATTACATAAAACTTTGGTTAGCATTATATAGTGCATTTAATTACATTATAGTCTGACGTTGTTACAATGTATGTAGCCTATAGTATATCCTCCTTAATCAAAACTTTCACAGGACGATAGCTGGGATGTCAGGAAAATAATTTCATCACACTGTCGTTTTTACGTCCATACCTTTAGACCGAAGATGCCACACTTAAACACTGAAAGCAATATCCATCTGCCGTTGGTGCCACATGTCGAGAGCGTTGAGGAGCGATCAAGAGACCTCCCAAGGTAGACGGCAAGACCCTCACCCTCTACCCCTCTCCCCCCCAGCCCTGGCACCTCTGCCAGCTTAATACCAAACTTTTTTTCTTTCTCTTTTTTAAACGATGCCGGCCAAAGTTATTCATGCACAAACTTCTTCACAACGTGGAAAAGGTGGCGGTGTCTCTCTCGGCCAAACGTGCGTAAAAGAAGAAGTTGTTATTATGTTTCTTTTTCCCCCTCTCTCTCTCTCTCTCTCTCTCTCTCAGTGTAGTTTTTGGAGGCGGATAAGAACTTGGAGATGTGGCTCCGCTGTACACTGCTGCCTCCCGGTCCCAGCCATGGCGACTGTCACATTGTGTGACCATGCATGAGTGAATTCAGAGTCATCACCCCCCGGTCCCCGGCTCCACGCCACGCCCCTGTCAACTTCCAAAAGTCATCACTCAACCTACACAGTCTCCCTGTGGAGGCTGTGGGTGAAGCCCTTATCGTTAAGAAACGTTATTTAGAAAGATGATGGGCTGGCTGGCTGGGGGCCCATATTAGCGACGGATCAGGCCTTTCCGATTAGCGGCTATAATAATATTGGAGAAATTCACCAAGCGTAAAAATAGAAATATGAAAGCATTGTAGGCAGCGCTCTATTGTAGGCAGATTATGGCAATCAAATCAGCAGGCTAATTGGCGACGGCCCCTCCATCATGACTTGGCTGCACAAAGCAATTAAGGCCTCAACTTCAAGAAGTACGCATGCAAACTTGGCGCACCAAAAGCATCCATGACATAAGCTGCACGCACATGAAATAAACCACACAGACACACAGTCATTTTTTTTCCCCCGACAATTTTTTTTTTTATCAAACATCTCGAAGAGCAGGGAAATAATACAGGGGTCAAAGTGCACATAATTATAATGAAAGAACAGCAACAATAATGGTATAAAATACAATTGTGCACATATTTCATTACTTAATTTAATTCCTTCACTTGGTTAGAAAGCTGGCTGTTCAATAAAAGCTGTTATATTAAAAAAAAAAAATACAATACAAAAAAAAAAAAAAAAAAACATTATTGGCCTTAAATTTTAAGGCCTCTTCATAAATAGCATTTGGCTCTCATCCAGCATGTTTATAAAATATAAATCTTTAGCACAAAGAAAACAGCCTTTAGCGTGTGACTTTTCTTTTGGAAGTAATTCTCTCCTGTGTCTGTCATCAGTAACGGCCACACACATTAACACAGTATGACTTAAATGTAGTTTTGCTGATACGTTTCCATGTCCAACATTGACATGTCATCACACCAGCACAACACCACCAACATAAACCCTTTGACACAGCGGTATGTAGACCAGTGGTTCCCAAACTTTTTCATGTCAAGGACCCCCAAATTGACACTAATTATAGCCTGTGGACCCCCATTTGACAATATAGCCTATGCCAGGGACCCCATGAGAGAAGATTTTTCCGGCTCTAGCAGTGATTCTCAACCTGTTTAATTTCAAGGACCCCCAGTTTGACATGCAATGTTAATTTAACTCTGAGAGTGTAAAAATGGAACCAAATGGACCCGTTAGGATCCATTTGGTTCCATTTGTACTCTCAGAGTTACAGACCCATATAAGGGTCCATTTGGTTCCAAACTATCATTTAGCTGGGGACCCCCTGGAACTCCCTCAAGGACCCCTGGGGGTCCCCGGACCCCACTTTGGGAACCACTGGTATAGACGGATCCAATTTATCCTTTTCTTTTTTGCAGTGCATATTTTAGATGTTGATTTTTTTTTGGTCCTATATATATATATATATATATATATATATACTTCTCTCACCTATATCACTGTCTGTCTGCACGTGCTTGACTTTCTCTCCAAACAAACAAGCATAGACACAACTAATCCACTTAGCTATTCCTGGATGAATGAATGGAGGACAAATATACTTCACCTCAAGATCAGCCCTGGGCTCCCCTCATAAGTGTGCGTGCGTGCGTGCGTGCGTGCGTGCGTGCGTGCGTGCGTGCGTGCGTGCCGCGTGCGTGTGTGTTGTGTGTGTGTGTGTGGGGGGGATCATGTGGCTATAATAAGGCCCAAGTTGTAATCTGATATTGTCAGCTGGGGTAATATAGTTTCTCTAGTCTAGTCTAACACAAACCAAGTTCTTCATTGACAGTATACTATTACTTTATACTACATGCGGATTTAATTTCAAAACAGTTCATTCATTCTGTTGAAAAAGTGATTGTTTAAAATAATCAAGTATTAAAACAATGATTCCTTTCATCGTTGTGATCATGTCACAAGCTGTATAGTCAGTATAGGAAGCACTATGCAGAGGTGCACACACACACACGCTCGCACACACACGCACACGCGCACACACACGCACGCACACACACGCACACGCACACGCACACACTCGCACACACAAAACATGCTGTAAGCTCATTCTGTCACCACTAGCTGGGGTCAGAGTGCACCAAACACCAAACTTCATTAATCGATGGAAGACAGCTCTTATTAAAATACAGTAAAATACGATCGAATTATCATTTCTTTCAGTCCATCTCTCCGGTACCACCAACAGGGTGAGATCAGTTGGTACTGTACCTCACAGCCAGTAAAGTGTTCCAGTACCAACAGGGTGAGATCAGTTGGTACCTCACAGCCAGTAAAGTGGAAACATATAACATTCAGATTCAGTCCACTAAAGAAAGTGTCATGTTTTTGTCGACAAAGGATGATATCGTTACCTGATAACATTTACAAAACGTCATTTTTTTCCTTCATTATTTTCTCCTGTCACCTTTTAGAACAAAACTCTTCATAACGAACAGATCTGTTTAATGACTTGTAGCCTACTGTAAACTCTACATAAATACTTAAAATGTTTATGGCAACAGATCGTTTGGAGATTGTTACAAATGTTGCTATAAGAAAATTAACAGATTAGGCCTATAGTTTACACAATCACGGTCGCCATACATGTCATCCTCCACGTCGCATTTACGACAAATATGCAAAGTGTGGCGATCGAGTGACCTTAACCATTTTTTAACTAGTAGTAACTACAATCTTTTTCTTTTTCTCCAAACAATGTTTGAAAATACAGCGGTTACCAGAGGAGAAAATCACTGAGTCACAACATCATTTGTAGACTACTTGTTTGGTTCAGGTAATTCAGGCAAAACGTTGGGTTTGCATGTTTCTATAGGAAACCAGTCATGTGCAGTTCCCAAATGACTTCTTAGTGATACAGGTTTAGTCTTGACCCTTGACCCCTGTTGCTTGTATTCATAGTATATCGTTCCACGGAGCACCACGACCAGTTAGGCTATTTGGTGCTTTTATAGTTGTATAAAAATGTACAAAAAAAAACTAATGCTAATAAAAATTCTCAAAACCTAAAAGCGTTCAAATAAACTCACTTTAAGTTTAAAAACTATATAAAAAAAGATCTCGTGTTTCAATGAATTGCAACAACAGTTATTTGATTCAATCGTCATCAAGACTTCTAGTGTTAAAGTAGTATTGCACCTTGTCTACATGTCTTGGTCTCAAAGGTGTTTGCGCTATAAGGCACATTCAGAACTAATGGTCAGCTCAAACTACACAGCCAAGCTATAGTAATCACAAAGGCACACATTATTGTCTTCCAAAGCCTCGTCAAACAGTTAAGGACCACTTCACCACTTTTCAACTTATCTTCATATAATAGGTCCTCACTAATAATCATAATAAAATGGCACAATTATTTTCTACTCAGTCTGTGTCTCATAGGAGGGCCTGTGGGCAGTTTAGAAACCGTCTTCCAGTGACATCAACATTAGGCAGACTTTTTTTTTAAACAAGATCTTTTTTACAAAAATGTTTAGATTTTCATTTCCATTTTCGCATTGCAACTTTTCAGGACTAGAAAGACTGCAGTTTCTATATTAGCTTGAATATTCCCCATCGATGATGTCACTGAAAGACGGTTTCTGAACTGCCCACAGACCGAGTAGGGAAAAAAAGCGCCATTCTTTCATGATTATTAGTGAGGACCTATTATATGAAGCTAGGTTGAAAAGTGGTGAAGTGGTCCTTTAGGGGGGAAACATACTCCTGTATTCTCTTGCAGGCTCTGCAACGAACCACTAGATGTCACTGTAGGCCCTTACTTCCGTGGTTGACAACCTGACAGCGTGCTCACCCTACTGGGCCAGATATAGGCCGTTTTAGAAGTCCTTTAAACTGTGATCAATACATTAAGACAACAAAACAAGCTGTTATTCCATCAAGCTCTTTCCCCTTTTTCCCTTGCATTGTATGAAACATTGGTTAACATTGTTGTTATTTGATCTTATTTGATCTGTCTGAAAAGACACGGCATAGACAAGCGAAGCTGTCCTGTGCCTGAACTACTGTATAGCATCATTTGTGATCATTTAAACGGCCAGTTAATTAAAGACCGACACGTCAAAACTCTATTGATCTTAAGGCGTTTTGTAGAATACGTGGTATTGTGGTAAAAGTGGGGCTTTTCAGTTCACGGCAATCTTCTTGCCTCGTCCTCCACTATATCTATATCTACTTCTCCACTGAGTGCTGCGTCTCCTCCATGCATCCATCCATCCATCCATCCATCCATCCATCCACCCATCCCTCCTCACAAGGCTTTGTTGCTGGAGGAGTCCGTGGACGAGGACAGCAGCATCTCGTTCTTTCTGTTCTGCAGCAGGGCCTTCTCCGGGGTCACGCTGTCCGGGTGGTGGGGGGCGTACGGGCGCTTCCGGTTGGCCCTCGCCGAGCACCTCATCAGCGCCTTGGCCACCAGGTAGCTGAGCTCGGCCACGTTGAGCACCATGCAGATGGCCGACGACGACACCATGAAGATGGTGAAGATGGTCTTCTCCGTGGGCCGCGAGACGAAGCAGTCCACCTTGTTGGGGCAGGGCCACTGCTCGCACTTCACCAGCCGCGGCATCTGGAAGCCGTCGTAGACGTAGTACAGCGCGTACATGAAGCCGCCCTCGAAGACGAGCCGGAAGAACAGGCTGCAGGTGTAGGTCCACCACAGCGGGCCGGTGATCGGCAGCCGGCGCGCCTTCAGCCTCTCCAGGTCCAGCTCCGTGGCCTTCTCGCCGCCGCTGGTGCCGTTGGCCAGGATGGTCCTCCTGTCGCCCCGCTTCCTGTACGCCACGTGCATGGCCACCAGGAGGGCGGGCGTGGACACGAAGATCAGCTGGAGGCACCAGAGGCGTATGTGCGACACGGGGAAGAAGTGGTCGTAGCACACGTTCTTGCAGCCGGGCTGCTGCGTGTTGCAGGTGAAGTCCGCCTGCTCGTCGCCCCACACGCTCTCGGCGGCCAGCACCAGGATGGTGATGCGGAAGATGAAGAGCACCGACAGCCAGATCTTCCCCAGGCTGGTGGAGTGCTTGTTCACTCCGCCCAGCTGGGCGTACAGCGCCCCCCAGCTCATGGTGACGGTGGTGCGGAGGAGCCTGGATGCTTACTCCACCTGGATGGGGCAAATAGAACACAGAGTAGAGAGTGAGCTATAAAGCCTGGATGCTTACTCCACCTGGAGGGGCAAATAAAACACAGAGTAGAGAGTGAGCTATAAAGCCTGGATGCTTACTCCACCTGGAGGGGCAAATAGAACACAGAGTAGAGAGTGAGCTATAAAGCCTGGATGCTTACTCCACCTGGAGGGGCAAATAAAACACAGAGTAGAGAGTGAGCTATAAAGCCTGGATGCTTACTCCACCTGGAGGGGCAAATAAAACACAGAGTAGAGAGTGAGCTAAAGCCTGGATGCTTACTCCACCTGGAGGGGCAAATAAAACACAGAGTAGAGAGTGAGCTAAAGCCTGGATGCTTACTCCACCTGGAGGGGCAAATAAAACACAGAGTAGAGAGTGAGCTATAAAGCCTGGATGCTTACTCCACCTGGAGGGGCAAATAAAACACGGAGTAGAGAGTTAGCTAAAGATGATTCAAGCAACCGATGCCATATTTGTGGGCGAAGCCCATCCCAGTTTTGAGTCCTATAGCCCACTGATTATTACAGATGTTTTAAGCAATATTTTAAGAGATAAAAAAAGCAACATTTTCCAATCAATTTAAAAAATGCATTAACCACTTTGAAAGATAAATAAAGAGAAATGCACTCATTGGGACCAATTTAAACCCAATAAATCGGGTAATAAATGGAGTCAAGACATTAACTATTTCAGCCAGTTAAGCAGTCGAATTCTTTAATACTACTGCTGTAATGTAAATGAGTAATTAACACATTTAAAGCAAATAAGGACACATTAGAACATCTGGAAGCTAAGCACTGGGATTTGTAGATCTTCGTCCAGCAAGGGTACAGTCCACATACTATACATACTGTATATGCACGAACGCACGCACGCATGCACACACACACACACACACACACACACACACACACACACACACACACACACACACACACACACACACACACACACACACACACACACACACACACACACACACACACACACACACACACACACACACACACACACACAAGCCTGTCACTGCCCCTTTAAAGGGGTGAACTGCAGGTTCGAGGCCTCGTGTTTGGCCAAAAGCCTGATTTGAGTGTTTGTTGGAGACCTGGACTGGAGAAGGCATGAGGTGTAGTAGGCTACTATACTGGGTGAGAAAGCCTCAAACAAAGGTTGATGATTCATTTTGATTGTATTGGGATATGTTTTAATTGGTGACATTTTATATGTTCCATTTTTACGGAGTTTACGGCAGGTGTGATATTTTGTGAGGGGGAGCTGGGACGCTGCCGGAGTCAGTAAAGGGCAGGGGAATGGGTTTTAAGAGGGTTTGTTACAATGTTAGTCAACTGTTGGCCTAATTTAACTTCCCTCCACGTCCATTGTGCAGGTATTTAGTGGGAGCCTTGAGTATTATTGCCCGGGTTTAGGTTTTGGTACTTTGTTGTGTTTTGGTCATTCTGCTATAGTTTGTATTGAGGGGTAAAACGATGTATTATGTGATCCATTGTAAGAGGACAACTAACAGAATGTCTTCTAAATCCTGACAGTTTCCAGAAAAACCTCATGTTTCTATGTCAGTCATTTCATGTCAAGGACCCCCAAATATATCTGCAATTGGCCACTGACCCCCCCCCCCCCCATCTGAAAATAAGTTGTTCCCACCAGGATCCCCCCAGATGCAAAGGTTTGGCTCTGAAAGAATATAATTCAAAGATTTGTGCCACATTTTCACGATTTTTCATAAATAGCAGACCTACAACCTATGAGCTTGTAGATCTACTATTTTTCAATGGCTAAAGTATAACATAATATGCTTAAAACACCAAAAGGGGTTCCCGTACAGAATGGGTTAACCCCACCTCGGTTAGCTTTTCTGAATTTTTGACGTCGCTACCCTAGGGTCCCTGACAGCTTATTCCACCCTACATATATGCAGTTGTACATCATCTCTGTTCAAGGAGAGTGGCACCGTTTGAGTGTTGGTGAGATGTTTCAAAGATGCACAGCTATAGGAGACGTGTACAAAATGGCATTAACAGCCGACGCTGAAATTCTCTCTCCTCTCTCTTCCTCTGACTTCCTTATTGACTTCCCATTGTACCGCCTCCTGAGCGGCCACTGGCTAGCTGCACGTCCTAGTTACTGCCTCTGATTGGCCGACCGCGTACATGCAAGATGTTTATAATGCTGTTGTGTCCTGGGAGGCGAGGAAGTGGGAAGTGAGGAAGAGAGCATTTCATAGAAGCCAAAACTTCCAAAAATGTGGTACACGTTGCGGTGGTCTCCTATAGCTATATCTTTGAAACATCTCACCAACACTCAACAGAGAGTATGTACATCTGCATCCCATGGAGGGTGGAATAAGCTGTCGGGGACCCTAGGGTATAGCGACGTCCAAAATTCAGAAAGGCTAACCGAGGGTCCTGAAAGGGGCTATAGGGTTAACCTAACCTACAACCTTTCACTGTTTTCCCCACCGTGCCGTCGTATTGTATTTGAGACTGTTTTACCAGATCTTTTGTTGGGCCATGCTGTGCCATAGTGGTGTTGAGGAGGACATGGGCGTATACTGTGCCATTCATTAATATTGCACCATGGTTTGGGATTTGTTTGCTGTGATTACTTTTATTTGCTTTTGCGTATATATATATATATATATATATATTGTTTTGATTTATTTATTTGCTGTGCATGTTTAGTTTTTGATGGCCCAATTGCCCCTGAAAGAAACCTTCACCCTGTATCACCTGCCCTTGGGGCTCAGTCCCACTTTTAGGATCATGAGCTATAATAACCCCTCTCTACGCGTCTACGCCTTTAATATGTTTCTACATGTTGAATAAAATTGACACCTTTGTTACATCAGCCTCTGGTTCTGTTCATTCTGAAACTGTAGGCTGCCAACTTGGGGAACCATTACCGTGTTCGGTTACATTGTCCAGCATACAGTACTATGGTTATGTGTTCAGTTACATTGTCCAGCATACAGTACTGTGGTTTTGTGTTCAGTTACATTGTCCAGCATACAGTACTGTGGTTATGTGTTCGGTTACATTGTCCAGCATACAGTACTGTGGTTATGTGTTCGGTTACATTGTCCAGCATACAGTACTGTGGTTTTGTGTTCAGTTACATTGTCCAGCATACAGTACTGTGGTTATGTGTTCGGTTACATTGTCCAGCATACAGTACTGTGGTTTTGTGTTCAGTTACATTGTCCAGCATACAGTACTGTGGTTTTGTGTTCAGTTACATTGTCCAGCATACAGTACTGTGGTTATGTGTTCGGTTACATTGTCCAGCATACAGTACTGTGGTTATGTGTTCAGTTACATTGTCCAGCATACTACTGTGGTTATGTGTTCAGTTACATTGTCCAGCATACAGTTATGTGTTCGAAGGATTTTTTGTGAGGGGCCATGGCTTCATTCCATAATATAGCTCTGCTACGTATGGAAGTCAAAGTCGTACGATTAGTCACACACGTTACCACAGTGAAATTAGTTCTCCGCATTTGACCCATCTCTTTGGAGCGGTGAGCTGCAGCGTGCGCCGCGCTCGGGAATCACTAGTTTTGGATTTGACCCCCCAAACCAACCCTTTGATGCTGAGTGCCAAGCAGGGACTGAACCCCCCAATCCAACCCTTTGATGCTGAGTGCCAAGCAGGGAGGCATTGGGTCCCATTTTTACAGTCTTTGGTGTGACCCGGCCGGGGATCGAACTCCCGACCTCCCAGTCTCAGGGCGGACACTCTAAACACAAGGCCACTGTCTGGAAATTTAAACTAGCCTATACTACACTCCCCCATACTGTAGCCTACATGTTTTATAACTTTTCCCCCACTTTTACTTTCTCAAACTGTACCTTACTGAGTATATGATTTCCAGTTTTTCATAGAAGTGTATATTTGTAGGCTATACGTTCTGATGAATTGAAAATGGAGGACCATGATGTAAACTACAGTCTTGGTGCTTTTCCTGGATAGATCCTAGCAGTAGCACGTTTTGTATTGACCTGTACCCTTTTTTTTTTTTTTTAATTGCACCATTCTACAAACTGTGAATAACATTTTCAATCAATCAATCTTACATATTGGACGAAAAAACATTGATAGTATTAAGTCTGAACTGTGTATGCAATGTAGTAATGAGGTTGGAAGCTATTCACTGTGTAAAATTGGAAAAGAATACTCTTTATACCTAATTCTTACTCAAACCATGCATTCCAGAACAAACATTCCAGAACATTTATGCATCTTAAAAAATATATATTGCTAAAATGGCTACACTGCAACCCCAATGGAATAGCAGACATAGGCCTAGGCTACTGGTCTTCATGTATGATTAAAGTGTTCCATTTGTCAGGATATGTTTTGATACCAGGCAAGCCAGTATTGAAGTGGATATCACCTGAAATAAATCACATTATGTGAGACTTGGGTATAGCCTATCTCTCTCTGGGGGTGATCCTCCCTCTCTTGTTTAAATTATAGTGTCACATATCTTTTTGTTAATATCTTTAATGTCTGACACACATCATGGCATTGGCTTCTCCGTTTTCTCTTATGCCTTGTTAAAGTTGCCTTAGTTATAATGCAACACCTGTTTTCTTTTTTTAAGGAACGTACAGCCCATATAGTTTATAGCGGAGGTTACTGATTATATTTTGGCAGAATTCAATCGTTGCCACTTGCCAGCAGAGCACAGACAGACAAATAAATTGTGTGATCTCTATAACACCTGTCACTGTGACTGCGGATGGCGTGACCGCATCTCATTGTGAGAATGCACGTATAGGCTATGAATGTTCCCCAAATACATTTGGGAAACGATCAGAACGTGTTGACTGTGTATACGCGTGATGTTAAAAGAACAAAAACTGAATAGGCCTTACGTTTTTCATTTTGGCTAAATTAATTCTGATTGATTAATTTATTTTTTATAGCCAAATGAGCAGTATTGGCACGTCATATTGTTAATGGGCTACTTCAAATCCTTCCGTTCTTAACTTTTCTCGCGGTTACTGGAGGAATTCACGGCGCGGTTTTTTTTATAGGCCTAAAACAACTTTAAAAATAAAACATGATCTCGTTTGAAGACAGAAATAATCTGAAACCCCGCGGCGAACTGAACGGGAAACGTTACTAAATCAGATCAGATTGCATGTCAGAAGTTAGTGTTTATTTTTTTGATAAGGCACATGTTTAGCAACAATGGTTGATTTAGTCAACACACAATCATTCGGAATAATTCGGGTTTTAATTGAATTAATTTAAAAAAATATATATATTTCAGCTTCATCTTAAACATTCATGAGAGTTCTCAGTATAGGCCTTAATAGTTCAACACTCACCTGTCTCTGTAGCCCTTATTCAGCGTTTATTAGCAGGCTTTCTTCCATGAAGTTGTTACTTCCACTTATAATCCTAGAGGTCTGAAGACAAAAATGACCCCGGCTCTTCAAACAAACCCGTCAGGGCAGTAAATAAAGTAAAGGGCTGCTTGGTGGTGGTGCTCTATATATGGGACGGGGCCGAAACCCGGCGATGTGCTCACTGTCTTCTGCAAAGTGGTGCGAGAAACACCTGCCGGTTCTGAAGGCTGTCATCCCTCCTTTATGCAGGGGAGGGGCCAGAGATTCAGGGTGGGACCAGCCCAGGAGAAACTGCATGTCTCACACCACTGTAAACTCCTGATCCGAGGGCTGAAGCCTGCACTGTGAAGTCTAAAGTGTAAGTGAAAGTCAGTATCAATGGGCCGAATACTCCTGCACTGTAGTGGAAGGGTAATTTCCTCTGTTACAAGTACAAGTCTGGAATTAAAATGTACTTAAAGACAAGTACCAAAAGTAGAAAGTGCATTAGGCCTATACTCATTATTCAGAATGTACTACAAATCTTTTAAAAATAGCAGATCTAGAAGCTCACAACCATGAGTGGTTAATGTTTTGTAAAACTAAACTAATCCAGTAAAAGTAGTTACTATATATAATATTTGCCTCTGAGATGTATAGTGGAGTAAAGTATTGGAAAGTATAGGCTATAGCCTACTCAAGTAAAATACTTCAAAATATACTATACTTCAAAGTTCTTGGTAGGCCTACAGTACAAAATAAGTATTAGCCTACATCTGTAGTGGTTGAGTCCCTTTTCTTTCTTTTTTAAAGATATTATTAAGGCGTTTTGGCCCTATTGATAGATTTACAGTAGCTTGACAGGACAGGGGACGGGGGGGGGGGGGGGGGGGGAGATAGGCAGCAAGGGTCGTCGGGCTTGGGAGTCGGGACTCGAACCCGCGACACGCTGTCAGGCTGGATTACCAGCCTCTAGGCTCCCGGAGCGCTCGGCCCGGCCCAGGCCACTATAACTCCCTTTTCTGTGTAAGTTCTTGAAGTCCGACTTCCCAGTTACAACATTGATGCGTCATTCAAATGATATAAAATACAAATCTTAACTTGCTTACATAATACTTTCCTACATCTATACATACTAAACGCATGGCCAGGGACCACTCCACGTGCAATGCCTTCACGGACCCCCCAGTGGTCCACGGGACCACCATTTGAAAACCCATGTATTTGGGTGATAAAAGCCAGCTCCAAACATGCATGTGGTCACAAGGTTGCCAGTACAGCCAGTGTGACAAGGAGACCAGTCTCTCTCCTCCATGAAATGAAGGCGATAACATATAAGAGCATAAATTGCATGGTATAGTCTTCAAGTCACATGCATGACGGACATATTGGCACATCTAATGCAAGTCACAATGTCTTCTGCTGTTGCAGAGAGAAACACATTCCACATTATACACATTCATTAGGGCTGCGCCGGTACCGCTGTTTAAAATAACAATGTGGCCGATACTGATACCGATAAGATGTTTATTTAGTTTTTGTTGTTATTTCCCCCCTTTTTGTGCCAGGGAAACAAATACTGTACATCTTCAATGCAAGAAGAAATACATGTTCAGAATCTACAGCTTGGTATAGGCTTCAGATAACCAACACATGAATTAAGCCAATGCAAAAAAGTATGCTTGTACGTATATGCCGATAAAGATATTGACCGATAACGGCACCTAATATAATAGGTGCGTCCCTAAAATTCATGAAATATTGATTCATTTTCTATTTACTTTTTTAAGTGCATTTATTAATATACTATGATGATTAAAGTTAATACAAAATGGTGGAATTCACCTTTCAGTCAAAAAGTAATCCGACAACTTCTCACTTCATTAATATTCCCTTTTAAAGCATTGGGCTGATTCCATAATTGAGTAACTTGGATTACAGATGGCTTCGTTTGCAGGAAGTGTGCGCCCTGAGATACTGTTGTGTGTGTGTGTGTGTGTGTGTGTGTGTGTGATCACTTCAGTGGGGGGCTAAACAGTTGTGGACATACTCAAGCATCTGTACTTCTATAAAGGTTGTCTTGTTACTTAAACTAAAGCATAACTTTTTAAATATCTGGGCAGGAGTAATGGGGTCGGTTGAGTCCTTTTCCACCACTGAATAGATATAGAATTATTTGTATTGGAGGTGGGCTTGAATAACCCCCCCCCCCCCCCGCTCCCCCTTTATTTGCCCCTGCACTGTGTCGTCTCATATTTCCGTTATAACTGTACAGTCGTCAAAAGTGAAAATCGTCCTCAACAATTATCCGTAATCCTTCATGCTCCTCCTCCTTTACCAGGTCGAGACCCAAAAGTGAGATTAGATGTTTGTGTCAAGCTTTAATAGATCGACTATTTCCAGTACTTTAACGTTAATTATTTCAGTTATTTATGGACATTCTTAAATTTGTTAGTTTTTTGGTTTGAAATTATGTAAAATTCTAAAAAAAAGAAGAAAAAAAGGGATTTTTTTTCCTGTGACCCACCAATGGGTCCCGACCCACTGTTTGGGAAGCAGTGCTCTAGTATGGGCCCTATCTTGTGCCACCCCTTACTCCTTATCCCTAAAACCTATTTGCCATTTTTTACTACTTAAAAAAAAACATTTTAAAATAGTTCAACTAGCCTAGATCTACAGCGACACGTTGTGAGCTTGTACTGTAGATCGGCTGTTTGAAGTATTTTAACCCATTTTGGGGCCGGGAACCCCTTTTGGTGTTTTAAGCATTATGTTATACTTTAGCTATTGAAATTGTTTTTGAAAAATGTGGTGCACATCTTTGAATGTTTATTCCTTCAGAGCGAACGTTTTTTAACTCAAATCTTTTCTTCATGGGGGTTCCCTGGAACAACATATTTTGAGAGTAAGAAAACTGTCATGATTTAGAAGACATTTGTAGAATCGTCCTCAGGGTTAAAAGGTTTTTCAAAATAGTAAAAAATGGCAAATAGGGATAAGGGTGGCGCAAGATACAGTATAGCCCATATATATATACAGTAGGTCCTCTCCATGGCTGCGTATGGTCCTCTCCTGCAGACTGCAGACTCTCTGGAGGGACTCACTGGTGCTCCTTCTTCAGCTTGGCCAGGCCCATCAGGAGATGGTCTCTCCTCTCCCTCCTCGCTGCCAGGTGCTGCTGGTCGTTGGGGATCAACTCACAGATCTCCTGCAGTGTGGACCAACGAGTAAAAGAAATTAGTGATTTTTTTTTAGAAGAGACGGCCAGAAAGATAATAAATAATATAATACACCACCACCAGTGCAAACGCAAAGAGAGGTCAACCAAAGTTAGTTTGGGAATTTATGGTGATGTATGGTTTAGCTTAAACCATTCTTTACCTGAGAGAAGATTCTACAAATGCCTTCTAAATTCTGTGTTCTGTGTCTGTTTCTATGTCATGTTTCAAAGATTTGCCTCACATTTTCACGATTAATTTTTTTTAGCAGACCTACAAGCTCGTAGCGCGCCACTCGGTGGCGCGCTATGAGCTTGTAGATCTGATATTTCATGCTTAAAACACCAAAAGGCCAAAGCCTTGATAGTGTGACTGACAAAGAAAACAATGAATGTCTTCCTTGAGCTTTTAGCTTCTAACCACATTAACCCTGGCTTCTCTATTTTAGTTATTATATAGGCCAACATTGTCAATATGTTTTTTTACATTTTGAAAAAAAGAAGACCAGATCACAATAACATGACACATCTAACCCCAACTCATGTTTTGTCATGATTTAAACGCAACATGCCTTTAATACGCTTTAATTTATGACTGTGGCATGATATGATGATCAGGGAAAAGTGTCCCTTTTTTAAAGACAAGCTAATGATTCATGGACGATTATTTCCATATAACACACAAAGGCATTTTACTGGGGTTTTAATGGTGCTCGAACGTCCCACCCTAAACAAAATAAAGTACGGGAGGCCCAGCACAGTAATTTCTCATTTAGTAGCCTTATAGTTTACAAGTTCCAAGACTAGATTAGAATGAACATTTTATAGTGAAGAAACTTTTTTATAGCTTTGACATGCCCGGGGCAGCGGTTGGCCGAACGGTTTGCGGAGCGGTCTTGATATCGTAAGGTCGCTATAGTTCGTATCCCCGGACCGGCACGTTAAAAATTACCACCGCTGAAGTGCCCTTTGAGCAAGGCATTGAACCCCTACCATGAAATGTTCTATGAGCAGGGCCTGGCTGTAAACAAGTTCTTGAGCTTAGTCCAGTTACCCTGGGTAAACATAGTACCTTTCCTTTCCTTTAGTCCAGTTACCCTGGGTAAACATAGTACCTTTCCTTTCCTTAGTCCAGTTACCCTGCAGGTAAACATAGTACCTTTCCTTTCCCGATAGATACAGTATGCATAAAAGACCTTTGCTTATAATAATTGGAGAGATCAGTGCTGCTCTCGACTTACCTTCCAGATCTGTACAAACGGCTTGTGTTGTGCTAGTTCGGCATGCTCGCGCACACACGATGACCTCCGTTTTAGTACGGCTATAACATTTAAACAGCCTGTGATAGCATGTGATTGAGTAACGCCTAATTATCAGGGAGCTTTGCGCCGGGGCTGGAGGTCGGGAGAAAGAAAGAATACCCGACCTTGGAATTTCTCTGACCTATACAAGCTAAATTTGAGAACATTCCCTACATTAAGAGTCTGATGATCTGTGGCTGAAAATTCTAATTAGAACAGATAAGATGTTCTTTGAAAGAAAGCCTTTTTTAAATTTGTGCGAGGGGGAGTGGGGGCAATTATGCAGCTCTAAAAGTATTTTGAATGAAAGCCATGGAACAGGTTGCTACTCAGACCATTAATTAACGTCTAAACTCTCTTCATGTGACCGCCGTGCTCTGACTGTAGGCGCGTTACCCGTTCAAAACATATCAAATTAATAACAGTAGTGGGTCGCCACGCACCAAGACTTCATTTCAAAAGATTTATTTAATTTTTGAACGGGGACAAACGTTTCGGATATCCAGCCTTCATCAGTTCCACACTGATGTCTGAACAGTCCCCTGTCTTGGTGTGTGTGTGTGACCCATGCACTAGCGTTATTCATTTGATATGTCTAAACTCTCTTCTCCCCGAGACGTTTATAAGAAGGTAGCAGGGACAGGGAGGTATATAGTTCTATATGAGTTCTGATTTGATATACGCTGGCTGTTGCGATGATGAAGGAAACGGCTCTAATCGGCAATGGCGGTGCGAGAGCTGAACTTACGTCATTGATACGCTTGGCCGCCTCCCCAGAGAACTCTGGGACGGGTCCAAAGGCAGTCAGGACCCTCCTCATCCCCTCCCTGTATCTCTTCAGATAGTCCTCCAGACCTGCAGGGCGAGACCAGGGGCTACAGTATGACTACAGTATGAGAAACAACAGGCAAATTCTTGAAAGACAAACGCTGGGGCAGAGAAGGAAGGCACAGGCCTTCGGTTACACTCATTTACTCATCTTCATAACATGGTGGGTTGGTCTGTTTATACTCTTATTAAAATTTGGATTACTGAAAGATTTCTGTGTGACTATACTATATCAGAGTGGCGATTGAGGCTCAAACCGTTAGAAATAAGTTTGAGGGACATAGACAATATGATATTAAATATTTAAAAAACTGTTTTAAAATGCATGTTATAGCTGCTTTAAAACAATATCTTTGGTGTAACGATGGTTCCAGTGGCCCCTTGGAGAATATCGACCTAGTGACCTACACAACAATCGTTGCATTATTCACATCACATGCAGTCCTGACTGACTGACAGCCCCTCCGGGTCTGTGTCACAGCTGTGCAACAAGTTGGTGACACCGCATTCTAATTGCATTCCGAAGCTAATGATCTTCTGAGCGCACCATTCGGTTACGCAAGATCAGGGTCACTGGTACAAACCGTACGCCAACCAATGGCTGGACGCTAAATATAATAAAGAGGCACAGTCTTAAGGTTTGTTTACATGCCTGTGATAACGAGACACAGGAGATGAGCACAGACCTCCTTGAGGGGGGGGGGGCGGGAAAACTTGGGAGTTTGTTGTACCGCCTTGTACTATGGTTGTGACACCCGTGCAAGTAATAACGTGCAATCACGTACTGGCCTAACACGTCGAATTGGGTCACTTTACTTTCATTTCCTCACACCAGTGTTGTTTTTGGCAGCAAAGTTTGATTTGAGTTTTTAGTCATAGTCTTTTGAATAGTTTTCATTTAGTTTTAAGACACTTTTTTTTTTTTAGTCACCTGGAATGTTTTAGTGTGTTGTTTTTGGCAGCAATTTTCTATTTTAGTTTTAGTCATAGTCTCCTGAATAGTTTTCACTTAGTCTTAGTCACATTTTAGTCACCTGGAATGTATTAGTGTTAGTCTAGTTTTAGTCGACTAAATCTACAGTTTATTTAGTCGAACAAAGTGTATTTTGGCGGGCCTTGATGCCGTCGTAATGACAGTTTTTTTCACTTGCTGAAAATAGCTGATCTACAAGCACACAACGCAGCACAGCCGCAGTGCAACGTCTTGTGAGCTTGTAGATCGGCTATTTTCAGCATGCAACTAATTGTAAAATGACTTACACTGGATCTCTTGTCCACTATAGTCCCTTCCTAACATTTTAGTCTAGTTTTTTTATCTGTTGACGAAATTGTCAGTATATTTAGTTTTAGTCGTCGCAGCTTAGTTTTTTATTTAGTTTCCATTTAGTTTTCGTCAGTGGAAAAAAAGGTAGTCTACGAACATCTTTCGTCTTAGTTTTAGTCGACGAAATCAACACTGCGTCACGCCAAGTCTTCATTTTGATTCTACGGACTGTTCAGCTGTGATTTTGTGGGTAGCGTGGCACAGAACCTTAGATATAGAGACAGAGTTACGCAAACTGTGTTCACTTCATGGGGCTTCAGTCTCCTACATAGACTTCTACTGAGCGTGGGGGACAACCAACCAACCAATAGTCCTGGACCGGAAGTATAGGCAGAAATGCATTGGACTCACAGGGCAACAGCCCAGCTTTAATGATCTTAAATCCCTTTTATTGTCTCCACCAGGCCGAAGGCATGTGGGGAGAGTATGTTTTGCACTCCGTCCGTCCGTGTGTCCGTGTGTCCGTGTGTCCGTGAACAGCTAATCTCGGCCACCGTTAACCCGGTCGATGCCATATTTTGAACACACACTCCCTGGATGCCAACCATGAACCTCTGCCCCAAACTTTCCAGAACAGCCTGTTATAGCGCCACCAGGAGGCCGCTTTGTGCAAAACACGTTTTTGCACAGTACACCTACAGATTTTGTCCAAACATCACACAAATTGGTACACAGTCTCTCTAGAGCCATTCAACGAAACGGGTCTTTCACATTTATCAGACTCCATCCTGATTGGTTAAGATTGGCTTCCAAAGTTCACAGGAGTGCTCAGTTTCAAACAAAATGCTGCAAATCATGAACACATCGCGTGATTTCCGTGAAATTGTGCACCCACATTCCCACTAGGCCGAGGACGAAATGCCACATGAACAATTTCAACTCAGCCTCAAGGTGGCGCTATAACTGGCCGAAAAGTGTTTTTACCTCTAACTGCACGGATCTGTGGATAACCTGGTGGAGACCTGTGCCCGGAAGGGCACTTTTTCTAGTTTTGAATAGTTTTATAGTAATAGTACAACATAAACAGTAAAGAGACTTTAGTTGTCACTGTACGATACTTTAAAACAGTTGTCATGTTGCACACATGCTTAAAATGGCTCTCGTTTGCGCCACGCTTGTTGAAAACAATGGATTTCCAACTCCAGCTTGTCTCAGTTCAGGCTGCATGAACTAGCCTGGGTAAACCCACTCCCCCTGCTGGACAACATTTCATTCTGCCAGGAGGGGTGAGTCTGGCATAATCGCCTGTGTGGCTGTTTAGCCGTGGGGCGGGAGAGTAGCGTTGACGGACAACCCCTTCAGCCAATCAGCGTATATCAAAACAAGAGGCGTCATCTAAACGCGTTCCATTCCTACTTCCTCATTCCCATGTTTGTTGTTGTGAATGAGTCGAGGAGTTCACACGTCATCAACTGCTCAAATCGTTCCTGATTGGCCAACGTGCGCTGTCAATCACAGAGCCCTGAGCTCGGTCGCGGATTGGCTCGTACCAAAGCTGATACAATCTTAAGGACTTTGTATTACCATTTAGCCAGACTCACCCCTCCTGGCAGAATGAAATGTTGTCCAGCAGGGGGAGTGGGTTTACCCAGGCTATGCATGAACAAACAGCGCTCTGTTTCTGCCTCCTCATCGTAACTGTTCTATTGGATGGCTCTGGTGTGGTACTGGTCCAACTGCTCATTAGTCCAACCACTGCCCCTAACCCTAACCATAGCCATACACGGGCGCTGTGGTATGAGTCTTAACCCGCCACGTCGTAGTCAGACTATAAAGGCTCATACTGTACATAGTCTGGATTTTCGGTGGTTAGGTGACCATCGAACTACAACATGACGTCACTGAGCCGCGGTGAAGAGCAAACCACCGCCACCGCTCCAGCCCTTCTCTCTGTTTTTACTCACCACCGCTCAACGTTATTTCAGCTCCGGTGGTCAGCTCACCACCGGAGCGGTGGTCAGCTCACCACCGGAGCGGTGGTCACCTCACCACCGGAGCGGTGGTCAGCTCACCACCGGAGCGGTGGTCAGCTCACCACCGGAGCGGTGGTCACCTCACCACCGGAGCGGTGGTCACCTCACCACCGGAGCGGTGGTCACCTCACCACCGGAGCGGTGGTCACCTCACCACCGGAGCGGTGGTCACCTCACCACCGGAGCGGTGGTCACCTCACCACCGGAGCGGTGGTCACCTCACCACCGAAAATCCAGACTATGAATAGGTCTTAACGGTATGTCGGACTAATGAGCAGTCCCCCCCCCTCCCGAGTGCCACATATGGGAGACCAAACTTCTACTGTCTGCTTTTCCAAGAGGGAATCCCCCTCCTTGGCCTTGGGAGATATAGAGCGCTTATGAGCTTCATGCAGCACTATACTTTACAACCGATAGGTGTTGCTATACCCGATGCCAGGGTCTACATTTATCAATGGAAGAGTCTAGGAAGACCACCGCAGATTAGCACTAGATCACGGTGGGCCGTGAAGGTATTGCATGTGGTCCCTGTGACCGTGCATTTAGTAATGTAGCAAAGTGAAGAGTTTGTATTTTCTTCCACGGAACAGTGCAATAAACGTCTGTGCGGCGTCAATGTTGTCAGAATTACTGGGAAGTCTGAGGTTAAGAAATTCCACAGAAAAGGCAGTTAGAATCTCAAGAAGGGTGAAGTGTACCAGCTTGCCTGATTGAGTCATCATTATTAGGAAATGTGCCCATAGAATCATGTCGTGTGTATTTATTATAGTGCTAATAAATAAGTTTGATGCAGTAAGTTGT
Organism: Protomyctophum parallelum; assembly: GCF_964188405.1. Taxonomy (NCBI): domain Eukaryota; kingdom Metazoa; phylum Chordata; class Actinopteri; order Myctophiformes; family Myctophidae; genus Protomyctophum; species Protomyctophum parallelum. The sequence continues at coordinate 46,383,347 of NC_139707.1, read as the reverse complement.
CCGTCTCTGTTCCCTGGAGTGTGCAGTAATATTTTTTAAGATAGTAAAATATAGCAAAAATGTTTTGCAAGATATAAGGCCACATGTGTCTGTATATCAGTTAAGTCCATGGACCATCGTTTGAGAATCAGTATATAGGCTACATGGGATGCATTCCATAGCAAGTGTTACGAAAGCACTAATCTTAGCCCATATCTCATTGCAACACAACACAACAGTGGTCCCCAGGTTGATTCTTAGTCAAGGTGGTGGTCCCTGGTTCACAATCAGTCGAAAACCCCTGCACTATAGATCCAATGACCTACAGACCAGACTCAAAGTGGCTGCTGTGAGCTTTAAAAGGGTTGCCATCATCATGGGCACACTCCCCAAACACTGCTCCTGCTTTGACGTATAGCAATTGTTCTCTTGCTTTTTAGTTTACTAGCAAATTTTGTTGTTTGTTTATTTTTATTAGTCTTTATTGGTTGCATAACTAGATGTTCCTGTTCTCCCTCTGAGCTTCTTCGGTAGTGGGTTCTGTATTTATGAGCATTGTATGTTTGTCCTGTTTTTAGTTTCGTTATTTTGCCTCTTCTCTTGTTTGTCCAGTTCACACTGTGTAAAAGAGACTTCTCTTGTCCAGTTCACACTGTGTAAAAGAGACTTCTCTAGGCCAGTTCACACTGTGTAAAAGAGACTTCTCTAGGCCAGTTCACACTGTGTAAAAGAGACTTCTCTAGGCCAGTTCACACTGTGTAAAAGAGACTTCTCTTGTCCAGTTCACACTGTGTAAAAGAGACTTCTCTTGTCCAGTTCACACTGTGTAAAAGAGACTTCTCTAGGCCAGTTCACACTGTGTAAAAGAGACTTCTCTAGGCCAGTTCACACTGTGTAAAAGAGACTTCTCTAGGCCAGTTCACACTGTGTAAAAGAGACTTCTCTAGGCCAGTTCAAACTGTGTAAAAGAGACTTCTCTTGTCCAGTTCACACTGTGTAAAAGAGACTTCTCTTGACCAGTTCACACTGTGTAAAAGAGACTTCTCTAGGCCAGTTCACACTGTGTAAAAGAGACTTCTCTTGACCAGTTCACACTGTGTAAAAGAGACTTCTCTTGGTCAGTTCACACTGTGTAAAAGAGACTTCTCTAGGCCAGTTCACACTGTGTAAAAGAGACTTCTCTTGACCAGTTCACACTGTGTAAAAGAGACTTCTCTAGGCCAGTTCACACTGTGTAAAAGAGACTTCTCTTGACCAGTTCACACTGTGTAAAAGAGACTTCTCTAGGCCAGTTCACACTGTGTAAAAGAGACTTCTCTTGACCAGTTCACACTGTGTAAAAGAGACTTCTCTAGGCCAGTTCACACTGTGTAAAAGAGACTTCTCTTGACCAGTTCACACTGTGTAAAAGAGACTTCTCTTGACCAGTTCACACTGTGTAAAAGAGACTTCTCTTGACCAGTTCACACTGTGTAAAAGAGACTTCTCTTGACCAGTTCACACTGTGTAAAAGAGACTTCTCTTGACCAGTTCACACTGTGTAAAAGAGACTTCTCTTGACCAGTTCACACTGTGTAAAAGAGACTTCTCTTGACCAGTTCACACTGTGTAAAATAGACTTCTCTTGTCCAGTTCACACTGTGTAAAAGAGACTTCTCTTGACCAGTTCACACTGTGTAAAATAGACTTCTCTTGTCCAGTTCACACTGTGTAAAAGAGACTTCTCTTGTCCAGTTCACACTGTGTAAAAGAGACTTCTCTTGACCAGTTCACACTGTGTAAAAGAGACTTCAGTCTCAATGTGTTTTTTACTGGATAAATAAAGGTTAAATAAAATAAATAAAGTAGATACTAGTCTATATTGTATTATCACACTGACTGTACCACACAGACTGGTTAAAGTAAATGTTTAAATGTTTTGCAGCTTGTTTAAAACGAAACTAAAACTTCTATAATTAGAAATATGAACTTTAACTCTATACTGTAGGTATGGTATTGCATTATACATATTTAATCTGAAACCTTTTAAAATGTCGCTTTAAAAAGCCTAGTAGAGGCTTTTATTTCATTTTAAGTTGAACACCGTGTTTACATAATATACACATTAGTGAGACACACTATAGGTCACACCATAGTGTGAGAATTCCCAGGTAGCTCCAACCAAACTTTCACACACAGGTTTAGTTTAGTGAGGGTAGGAGGGACTTATGGTGCTATTTCAAGACTTCTATCCCCCCCGCCCCCCCGAGAACCATGCAGCCCCCCCCCCCCCCCCCCTTACCTCTGCCTCTCTGTCTATCTGTTCTTTATGTCTCTCTCTCTCCCTCTCTCTAAATCTCATCACCCACAACAAGTATACCTCTCTCAGCCTCTCTCTCGCCCGTTTGTGTATATATATATATATATATATATATATATATATATGTCCGCCTGCAAGTCGATCCGAAGCTCCCCGAGTATAGCGGTGGCCGAACGGTTTGCGGAGCGGTCTTGATATCGGAAGGTCGCTAGTTCGTATCCCCGGACCGGCACGTTAAAATGACCACCGCTGAAGTGCCCTTGAGCAAGGCATTGAACCCCTAGCATGAAATGTTCTATGAGCAGGGCCTGGCTGTAAACAAGTTCTTGAGCTTAGTCCAGTTACCCTGGGTAAACATGGTACCTTTCCTTTCCTTAGTCCAGTTACCCTGGGTAAACATAGTACCTTTCCTTTCCTTAGTCCAGTTACCCTGGGTAAACATAGTACCTTTCCTTTCCTTAGTCCAGTTACCCTGGGTAAACATAGTACCTTTCCTTTCCTTTCCTTGGCCTGGACTGTTGTTTTGGCTGATAAATCACTAAGCTTTGGTTAAAGTTTGTGTGCCTGCGCCTGGTTTTGGGGAAAGCCAGACATTCAGGCAGAGAAAAGGGAGACAGAGAGAGACAGAGAGACAGAGAGGCTGAGTGCTGTGCTATCTGATTGGAGCGATGCAGACTATAGAGCGATGCAGGATACAGTAGGATACAGTAGGACTAGAGAGACCTTTTCGGAGGACACAATCAAACGGTTCTGTTTTTTCTTTTTCTCTCGGGTAGATAGACACTATAACAGTGTTGCCGACTGGTTTAGCCCACTTTGGGCGGGAACCCGGCCTTTTGGTGTTAGCATTATGTTACGCTTTAGCTATTGGAAAAATAGCAGACCTACCGAGTGGCGCGCTACGAGCTTGTAGGTCTGCTATTTTAATCGAAGAACGACTGACATAGAAACATAGCTTTTTCAGAAAACTGTCAGGATGTACAAGACATTTTTTAGAATCTGATCCCGGGTCAGAATGGGTTAGAGAGACTGGGACCGGGGTTCTGTTCTGGAGGGGTTTTGGGTTACCGGTGTGTGAGTGAGTGCATTGAGAAATGTTGATCAAAAGGCCGCTTTGTCTGAACCAAAACGTTCTCTCTCTCTCTCTCTGTCTGTCTCTCTCCCTTTCCGTCTCTGTCTCTCTCTCTCTCTCTCTCCCTTTGTCTCTCTATCGCTCTCTACACTCGCAGCCAGGGTCGGCCTCTAGGTTTTCACACACCCCTTTGATATTCTCCATCTACCTGACATTACACACACACACACACACACACACACACACACACACACACGGCGAACAGTACACCTATGTTAACGAAGGCAGAGACATCACATGTACAGCATGTGAGGGCTCTCTCTCTCTCTCTCTCTCTCTCTCTCTCCCCCCCTCTCTCCAAGTAGCCACCATGGTCAGCTGTAAAGTGGAGGTTTAATGACTTATGCATTTCAGCTGTGTCCTCGCCATCTTTTGACTACGTGGTTGGCTTGATATTTGAAACGGGCAAATACTTAAACTGTGTTTTTAACAAACCCATTTAAGGCTCTATGGGCTCCATTTTTCGTCACCGCTAAACCCCTTATCCCTAAACTGCTTTGCCATTTTTTAGTTTTTTACTATTTCGCAAAATGGCCAGTCTACAAGCTCACAACGTGTCAATGTAGATTGGATAGTTGAAAAAAGGCGAAGAAGTTTAGCGTTGACGTAAATGAAGCCCTTTATCTCTCGGACTGTTTTTTTTAGCGTTGTGCCGTGTATTCCTGGAGAAAGATAGACGTTAACATGACGTTTAGGCATTGGGATTCAGGCATTGGGATACCTAGCCTTATGGCAATGTTTTGTATATGGCCTTGTAAATTCCTGTGTATTAAATACAGAGACTGCGCACTGTATACTTATCAAGCGTGGTGAGTACAGTGAAATACTGTGTGCGGAAAAGTAAAATCCTTAACCCATTTAGACCTGGCAACGATTCTACAAATGCCTTAGTTCTAAATCAGTTTTCTCAAACTATTTCGTGTCAAGGAACCCCGAGAATATATGTAATTGGCCGCCGATTGACCCCCATCTGAAAATATGTAGTTCCAGGGACGCCCCCAGAAGCAAAGATTTGAGTTAACCCATTCTGACCTGAGATCAGATTCATACGAGGTTTCCGCCGGACACACACTGTGTCTGACGAACCCATTCTGACCTGAGATCAGATTCAAAAAATGTCAGTCGTTCTTCGATTTTTCAAAAAATAGCAGACCTACAAGCTCGTATCACGCCACTCGGTGGCGCGATATGAGCTTGTAGATCTGCTATTTTTCATAGCATAACATGATGCCGACACCAAAATGGGTGCCCGTTCAGAATGGGTTAAAAACGTTCGCTCCAAAAAAATATATATTCAAAGATTTGCGCCACATTTTCACGATTTTTCAAAAATAGCAGACCTACAAGATCTGCTATTTTTCAATAGCTAAAGTATAACAGAATGCTTGAAACACCAAAAGGGGTTAATTTAGCTCTGCGAATGTAAAGATGGACCGAATGGACAGAATTTAATTTGTCATCAGGTTCGGGCCAAGAACGTAAAATAAGATGGGGGGGGTTACTAATGGCACAGATTCCCTGTTGATCTTTGATGTCATGGAGACTAGAGGGAATCTTGAAAAAACAAAGAAAGTGGCTGATAGCCCAAAGTGCCAATATTTTATTTAGACCTTTCAAACAGACAGTGCTCTGTGCAAAATCGCAGGTCTCATTGAAAATGAACTATAGGCGCGTCATATCGCTTCACGTTTGAAAGGCCCTTAAGACATGTCTTACTATGCGGCCACTTTCTTGTTTTTTCCCAAGATTCCCTCTCCAGTTTATTCTCCTGTGGACCGGCACCGCTATATACAAGGACTTTGGTGTGTTCATTTAAGCATCCTTGTGCACAACGTTTGATCTTTGATGTCATGCCAATAATATAGTTTAAACGCTCAAGAGATAAAAAAGCAAATACCTTCGGGAGCGTTGAGGTGAATGGTTTCCATGGGACCGATGAAGGCGTAGCGCATGCCCAGTCCCTCTGACATCACCAGGTCGATGTCCTCCACCGAGATGACCCCGTCCTGCATGGGAGGGGGGGGACATGGGGGGGGGAGGGGGGACATCATAAACATGGCTGCAGGTGGCATGGCCAAATAGGCATGGCAGGTTGAAAGTGTTTAAGGTGTGCGTGCGTGCGTGTGTTGGCAGGGGCACAGAAGGGATGATGCTTGGAATAAATTCCTATAATGAGTCTATGACTCAACAGGAACAGATTAAATGGCTGCCAAGCGGTGTGTCGTCCTACTGAAGTATTCATTTGCAGTCTGAAAACCCACCTTTTCAGACTCCATCATGGCCCATAGCACTTACCCCACCCCCTTAGATAGCACTTCTGTAGACTTAGATAGCATTTGACACAGACTTATAGCATGTTATGTAGACAGCACTATAATTGCATTGTATATAGTCATAGCACGCCATAGTACATAATTATAGCATAGTAGTATATATGTATAGTTTATATGTATAGTGTATGTGTATGTATAGTTTCATTATATAGATATTCCACTGTTACTTTCTTAGCTTACGCATGTTTCATGATAAATGCTTTTAATGTGATGTATTCCCATGCTTTTTGTTCTTGCTTAATGTAAGTCGCTCTGGATTAAGAGCATCTGCTAAATGCCTAAATTGTAAATTGCAGTGAATTCCCTTTGTTTCCTCTCTATCTATGATTGAAAAGTGCAAGATGGGCGAGAGAGAGAGAGAGTATAGGCCTGTCACAATTATTACCGTACATAATCGTCCAATCGCAATTATTTGAGATAATCGAGAGAGAGAGAGCGAGAGAGAGAGAGAGAGAGAGACTGTTGTAAGGCCTGTGGGTTTACTGGTCAGTGAAGAGAAGAGAGGAGAGTCCGCACACATGTTTGCTCCAAGGCGTTTGCTTTTTATTCAAAACACCATAAACGTTTGGGGCCGTGAACGGCCTTCATCAGGTGATAATCGGCAGTATGTGTGACAACTCCCTTTTTAAACCCAGTCGTCACATCACGTGACTGATGACGACTGCATGGGCAGGTGATTCACAACTTCACCGGTCAGCTCCTACTGCTCATCCTAAACACAGGAGTAGAGACACATGTCGAGGCACATATAAATACATATATATATATATATATAGAGAGAGAGAGAGGGAGGGAGAGAGACGTGTGGTGCTGCCAGCGAGGCCTGGGCCAACCTGGGCCGGACGACGCTCAGATTTCTGGGGGAAGCTACACAGATACCTGTTGGCCGTATACCGCGAGGGAAGGGAAATCAAAGCTCGGACACAGATACGTTTAGAGCAGGGCGAACGAGAGAACGGTGGGGAGGGGAGGGGAGGGGACGGGACACAGGGTCGTCTTTGTTAGCGCATGGCGTCCTACAACGGCCCCGTTATCTGAGCATTTCGGTACGGACGGTACCCCCCCCCCCAACCCAGGAGGGGGGGGGGGGGGGGGGGCTTCTCTTTTTCTGTAATCGCAAGGGGGGCAACTGGCTGATTTCTCAGCCGCTCTGCTTTCCAACGCTGGCCCTGACTCAAAGGACAGGGTGTGTGTGTGTGTGTGTGTGTGTGTGTGTGTGTGTGTGTGTGTGTGTGTGTGTGTGTGTGTGTGTGTGTGTGTGTGTGTGTGTGTGTGTGTGTGTGTGTGTGTGTGTGTGTGTGTGTGTGTGTGTGTGTGTGTGTGTGTGTGTGTGTGTTGTTTTGTTGGAGGGGGGTATAGCGTCTGTGTTATGTAAGTGGCTTTATACGTGACTGAGTGTTTGGTGGACCCTGTCTGTCTTTTGTAAGACAGTAACTGGGAACCCCTTTTTGGTGTCTTAAGCATTATGTTATACTTTAGCTATTGAAAAATAGCAGATCTACAAGCTCATAGCTTGTAGGTCAGAGCTTGTAGGTCTGAAAACTTTCAGACCTATTAGGATTTAGAAGCCTTTTTTTTTAATCGATATCAGTCCAAAATGGGTTAAAGCAGCAAGGCTGTTTCACCTGAATCGTTTGCAATTTTTATTTTAGGAAATATCTGTGGTGTATCAGTACTGTACAATATAGAAATACTCCTTAAATAAAAGTCAGAAATTCAAAATGTATACTTGAATAAGTATTGGCATCAAAAAAGTACGAAAGTAAAAGTAATCATTGTGCAGAATGTCTCATTTCACAAGTTTTCAAATGTATGAAAATCTTTTGAAAATAGCAGCAAACTCGGTGGCAAGGCTAGCTAGTTTCTTGCTGTGGTCGTAGTGACTACATCTGTCATTAAAAGAATATGTTTTTTCAGCGATTTTCTTAGTTTTAACTGGGTGACTGTTGTATAATTGCAATATTACACTCGAGGGTGTGGTTTTTTAACGTGATTATTGCCACGACAGTGATGCGGTCAGGAACGAGACGTAGTCGAGTTCCGCAAGCATCACTGAAGTGGCATTAATTACACCCTCTGGTGTAATATTCAGTCAACAATGAACCCTTCACACAGCAGACAGGAAAATGAACTGAAAGTAGCTAAAAGCAATAATATGTAAAAAGTGTAATGACCTTTTTTCAGATATTATGTGTATAAAATGTCTTCCAAAATCAAAGACAATTTGGGAAAGAGTACTGCATAGTAGAGAATTGTGCTGATTGTAATTTTGTATGTTTAGGCAGTGGACTGCTGCGTGTGTCCCGGGGGCATCTTCACAGCATGTTTACGAGTTGGCGGAGGCATAACTGTAAAAACAATGCCGTATTTCTAGTTTACAAAGACCTGATTGAAGCTGAGCGTTCACAGCAAATGAGGTGAGAGGAAGCAAACCTTCCTGTATCTCAATTGTTGTATATCTGCTCTCGAGGTCGTTCTCAGGACAAGCCCTCCATCCAGAAGGACACATTGCATATACTGTACTGTACAGTTGGGCAGAAACCTCTTCTCTCCGTATTCTATATATTCTTTTCATAATTAATGCTCTACTTTGTCATTCTATACTGTATGTCACACAAGTCGCAAAAATAGTCGATTTATAGATCCTACGCGGATATCTCAGACTTTGCGTGTGACCATTCTGTGACGTCGGTCGCCTTTGACATATCTACAGTATGCTGTACAGTGTACAGTATCACTCCACGTATGGGTCAGAGCCCGATTGACTTCCATTGTCAAATTAAAGTGAAATATTCCTAAAGTATTATTAAATACATATATGTATGTGAAGAAACATGGTGGAGGTAATTCTGTGTCCTTGGTGTCAGCATCATGTCGTGCTTTAGCTATTGAAAAATCACAGATCTACAAGCTCATAGCGCGCCACCGAGTGGCGCGCTACGAGCTTGTAGGTCTGCTATTTTTGAAAAATCGAAGAACGACTGACATTTTTACAATCTGATCTCAGGTCAGAATGGGTTAATCAGACCAGTGTGTGTCCTAGTGGAAACCTCGTATGAATCTGATCTCGGGTCAGAATGGGTTAATGGCAGTGTGCCACAAGAGATGTGTCACTGACACTGTCCAGCGGACACACAGACTCTTATATAGTCTATAGTCTAGGCTAGTCTCGTGCAGAGCCACGGCCATAACAACAAACCAGCCATTTAACGTGACACATCAAGCTGCTATACAGCAAGATGAATGGTGGCTCGAGAAGACGACAGACTGCATCACACCCGTTTATGAGCTGTGTACGTCCTGCATGTGACAGCAGAGCTTTCACACAGTTCATGCAAGATCACTGGTTTGTTTCAATAGTTTTACAGCTGTTAAAAAAAAACTATGAACTTGCTTTCCTCTTTTCCCAAACGTTTCCTTCTGTTTAGTTTGTGGTTTTCACAGGGTTGTGACAGTGTAAATAAAACCCTTTTTGAGAAATTACGTTCATTTGTGCGTTCATTTACGCACGTCGTATACGTGAGAATGTGAATAGCAGAGGCAAAACGGAGCATGGAAACGCAACTTGGTTTAGCTCAGTGTGGTCGAGGACACAGACATTTAGAGGGGCAGCTGCTCAAGTGCAAGTGCAAAAAGGGCAACTTGTGCAGCGAGTGGAACCGGCTGGTTGCCTTAACCCATTTGGGTTCATAGCGAGCCACCGAGTGGCGCGCTATGAGCTTGTAGGTCTGCTATTTTTTTGGGGGGCCTAAATAATATAGTAGAAGCGTTTTTATCAAGAATTGATCAATGTCACCATGGTCCACACACTACAAATTAAGAAAAAAATGAACTTTTTTTTTAAGAGCACATTGCCAAAAAGGCAGGGGCTGCTCTAGCACCCCCTAGTGTCTATCTGTGCACGCCACTGTCGAGGACCGAGCTATATGCTGCAAGAGAAGGAAAACAACAAGGTTTTCAACGGGCTGCTGTCGGACGGAGCGACTGGCTTGCAGCTGCACTCGGGGTCAACGTGTGTCCTACGGAGTAACAGTAATGTGGTGTTTTCCTCAGTTAGGGCCCAAAGAGTGCCTCCGTGGGTTCATTGGGCTTCACGTGTGTCCCGAGGGCAGTCCAAATATACAATGGCGGCCGTTGGGACAGAACTCTTGTATCTCCTTTACTTAGCATCACCTTTTAGTTTTTCTTCTAGATAATGAATGCCTTGCTTCGTTGTATACGTCACACGAGAATTGCAAAAAATTGGACGATTTGCAAGCTTGTAGATCTGCTATTTTCCGCTGTTTAAAAATGTATCATTTATTTTTGCAACTTTTGCAGCTTTTTTGCCTTCATGGATACTGATGTACAGTAGCTTGACAGGAAACGGGGAGGGAGAGAGGGGCGGGGGGGGGGAGGGGGGGGGGGGGGGGGGGGCGGGACAGCAAAGTTTTTCGGGATTGGGACTCGAACCCGCGACACACTGTCATGCTGGAGGTGCCTGGACCGTTTAAGCCTACAGCCCAGGACCAATTTTAAATGACTTTCCCAAAACAGGGACAGGTTTAAAGAAGTCCACTAGGTTAATTTTTTTCCCCATGAAAAGTCACGGGTTTTGGTTTTGGACATACAAGGTTCCTGCCTGACGGCGACGATATTCTGGAATGTTCCGGGAGGTATGCCACACAGCCGTGTGAAGAAACACATGACACGCTGCTGCCTGGACATATGGACGCTAGGCTATGCTATGCTATGCTACGCTACGCTACGCTATGCTATGCTACGTCTCCCATCCCGCTCTGGGTACAGACGAGAGGACGGAGGGAACAGGGCCGCACGCTCTGCCTTCCTTTCCCGAACACTGACCTTCTGGGTTACAAGAGACGGCCACTGAAACCTGACTGTTGGCGGTGACCACCAGTGGTGGAAAAATAATGCATTACTTAAAGATGGAGCGCAGTGATTTTTTTGTATCATCGCGTCGCAGCGCGACGTGTTGTGAGCTTGTAGATCTGCTATTTTCAGCATGCAACCAAGTGTAAAATGACTCATAGCTGGATCTCTTGTCCACTATAGTCGCTTCCTAACATTGTACTTGTTGACGAAATTGTCTATATTTAGTCTTTAGTCATCATGGATTAGTTTTCATTTCGTTTCCATTCGGTTTTTGTCAGTGAAAAAAGGTATAGTCGACGAAATCAACACTGTTTGGCAGATTTGTTGTTTGTTTTAACCCATTTTGGGCAGGAACCCCTTTTGGTGTTAGCATTATGTTATGCTTTAGCTATTGAAACATAGCAGATCTACAAGCTCATAGCGCGCCTGGTCTGCTATTTTTGAAAAATAGAAGAACGACTGACATGGAAACATAGCTTTTTCAGAAAACTGTCAGGATGTAGAAGACATTTTTAGAATGGGTTAAATGATCGGTAGGCTATGTGATTAAAGTTTTCAAAATGTAAAAGAAAAAAGGTTTACAAGGTCAACATTGGAAGTGGTTTATCGGCATTAGACCCAGAAATACATCTGGCCTCTGCTCTGCTGTCTTTAGCTCACATAAAGCACTTGAATGAAGGAACCCACTTGGCTCCTCAGTGAACTGAACCAGTGACGAATACACACAAAAAACCTCCAAGGGCGGCAGGGCCGTCCATCCATAAAAGCAGTGTTGTTTTTGGCAGCACATTTCTATTTTAGTTTAGTCATTTAGTCTTTGGACTGAAACTTCATTTAGTTTTAGTCACATTTTAGTCACCTGGAATGTCTTGGTGTTAGTCTAGTTTTAGTCGACTAAATGTCATAAGATTTTAGTCGACTAAATCTACAGTTGATTTAGTCGACTAAAATGTATTTTGGCGGGTCTTGATGGCGTCTTAATGAGTGTTTTTAATACTTGCTGAAAATAGCTGATCTACAAGCTCACAACGCGTTGCGAGCTTGTAGATCAGCTATTTTCAGCATGCAACCAAGTGTAAAATGACTTATAGTGGATCTCTTGTCCACTAGTCCCTTCCTAACATTTTAGTCTATAGTTTTTATTCGTCGACGAAATAGTCAGTATATTTAGTCTGAGTTTTAGTCACCGTAGCTCAGTTTTCATTTAGTTTCCATTCGTTTTTGTCAGTGAAAATAGGTAGTCGACGAACATTTTTCGTCTTAGTTTTAGTCGACCGAAACAACACTGCATACAAGGAGCAGTTACGGTATACGTACAGAGATGCATTCCTACTCTACCAACAGTTCCAGTAAATCACAGCAAGCTGCGATTTGCTGGTCAATGCGTGGTGGGGGAGGGAGGGGAGGGAGCGGGGCTGATGATCTTTCTTGTTCTCACGTGCATGTTTTTATTCACCTCTCTGTCCATCCATCCATCCATACTGCTGCTGCTGCTGCTTTGAAGGGACGTTTTCCCCTAGAATTGATTTATTTTAGACGGAGCCGCCGCCCTGCTGTCGTGGCAACGGTATTCTGTATATAACACTCCCAAGGAGGGTTGAGGAGAAACCCCCTCAGTGGTGCAGAATTAATGTCATGTTAGGCGGGAACCCCTTTTCTGTGTTGGCATCACGTTATGCTTTAGCTATTGAAAAAATAGCAGATCTACAAGCTCATAGCGCGCCACCGAGTGGCGCGCTACGAGCTTGTAGGTCTGCTGTTTTTGAAAAATCGAAGAACCACTGACATAGAAACACGGCTTTTTCAGAAAACGCTCAGGATGTAGAAGACATTTATAGAATCTGATCTCAGGTCAAAATGGGTTAACCCGTTTTATGAATATGAATGTCATTCAGGTGAGTGTAGTAGGGTAGTTTAACCCGTTTTATGAATATTAATGTCATTCAGGTGAGTGTAGTAGGGTAGTTTAACCCGTTTTATGAATATTAATGTCATTCAGGTGAGTGTAGGAGGAGAGTTTAACCCGTTTTATGAATACGAATGTCATTCAGGTGAGTGTAGTAGGAGAGTTTAACCCATTTTATGAATATGAATGTCATTCAGGTGAGTGTAGGAGAGTTTAACCCGTTTTATGAATATTGTCATTCAGGTGAGTGTAGTAGGGTAGTTTAACCCGTTTTATGAATATTAATGTCATTCAGGTGAGTGTAGTAGGAGAGTTTAACCCATTTTATGAATATGAATGTCATTCAGGTGAGTGTAGGGTATAGTTTAACCATTTTCACCCGAGTTCCATTCTACAAAATGTCTTCTAAATCATGACAGTTTTCTGAAAAACCTATTTTTCTATGTCAGTGGTGCTCAAACCATTTCATGTCAAGGACCCCCAAAAATTATATGTATTTGACCGCCCGACCACCCCCCCCCCCCCCCCCCCCCATCTCAAAATATTGAATCCCAGAAGCAAAGCAGATATGACAAATAACTATAATGTACAAAGAAATATTTGCAATTAGGTGATTGTGTAATAACTGTGACCCTACCCAGAACAGTGCACCGATTCATATTAGACCTTTTTTTTAATGGTTTTCGCCTTTATTTTATATTTTTTATGGAGGGACAGACAGTAGGCTGACAGGACATGGGGAGATATATGGGGGAGTGACATGCAGGGGAGTCGAACCCGCGGCACACTGCCAGACTGGACTACCAGCCAAGGTGCCTGGACCGCTGAGCCACGGCCCAGGCCTGACAATCACCTTTATTAGTAACCAATGATGTTGGAGAGATGAATGGGGAGGGGGGGGGGGTGCGCGGAGCTGATAGGGCCGTGCCTTAATGAGTGACATCTCCTGTGATGATTGGGGGAGTTTAAGTTCTCTGCAAACAACAATCAGTGCAATGAAAACAGCCTTCTGTCCGACTGATTGGGAGGCTTTTGGTGGCCATTTAAAGTGTCCCTGCAGTCCCCAACACTGTAACACAGCCCTCTTTGTGGGCATCTCTGATGGGAATACAGTAGTATAGGGCTTCCGTGCTTGTGTGGCGCATACACGTGTGTGTGCATGCGTGTGTATGGACAGTCCGTCAGTGTATGTGTGTGTGTGTGTGTGTGTGTGTGTCTCAATGCAGGTGTCTTGCATGTGTAAGCATGTGTGTGACTCTTAACCCATTCTGACCTGAGATCAGATTCATACGAGTTTTTCCACTGGACACGCACTGGTCTGACGAACCCATTCTGACCTGAGATCAGATTCTAAAAATGTCAGTCGTTCTTCGATTTTTTTCAAAAATAGCAGACCTACAAGCTCGTATCGCGCCACTCGGTGGCGCGATATGAGCTTGTAGATCTGCTATTTTTCAATAGCTAAAGCATAACATGATGCTGACACCAAAATGGGTGCCCGGTCAGAATGGGTTAAGTGTGTAACTAGGTTGGGGCAAAAAAAAGGACCAGTCAGTCATGTTACATGTACTGTACTGTAGGTTGATGTCTTGTGTGTGTGTGTGTGTGTGTGTGTGTGTGTGTGTGCGTGCGCGTCTGTCTCGGTTCTGTGAGAAAGGGTTCGGGGGACACACTATATCTCAGGTGTACAGTACAACAGTATCGGCCGCTCTGAGGGACACAATGTCCTCGAACCGAGCTGAAAGGAGACGTTTTTATTACGCGTCTCTCTCTGTCACAAAGGACATGAAGAGAGGAGACACTGTATCGACAGAAGGCCTACAGAGCCTCCATTACCGCTGCCTTGTCCCGAGAGAGAGAGAGAGAGAATGACTCTGGTGCTTTTTGCTCTTGGACTACAGTTTGTTTTTCTCTTCACTCGCTCTTCTGTTTCATATGTACAGTTCACTGAGACCCGCAAGTATAGCCTATAATGACTGTCTTCAGATTCTGTTAAAGAAACCCAGGAGCACTAGAGCCAGTGGGCTTTTCTGTTCGTTGGGTCGAAGGTTAGTGTGAGAGCGAGAGTGTACTGATTGATATAAGCCCTAAATTGGGTCCATTAAAGCCTCTCTCTCGGTTCCTGTCCCCGGGCGAACGATGACATTTCATTGGCTCGATACTTCACTCTCCTACTACTGTGACTGTGAGCCAATTATTCATTTGAGACTTGATAACAAAATAATCTCTTCAACAGCCTAAGGATCAAACGGGGGACAACGAGCTACTTCCACACACGACTTCTATGGGGCTTACGTTTAACCCAGTCTGTACGGGAACTCCTTTTGGTGTTTTAAGCAGTCTGTTAGACTTTAGATATAGCAGATCTACAAGCTCATACGAGCTTGTAGGTCTGCTATTTTTGAAATATCATGAAAATGTGGTGCAAATCTTTGAATATACGTATATTCTTTCAGAGCGAACTTTTTCAAGTCAAATCTTTGCTTCTGGGAGGGGGGTCACTGGAACTACATGTTCTCAGCTGGGGATCGGCGGCCAATTACAGATGATTTTGGGGGTCCTCGACATGAAAATGTCGGAGAACGACTGATATAGAAACATCGCGTTTTTCATTTGTAGAATCGTCCTCGGGTCTAAATGGGTTAAATTTAGTTACGTTTCCGGCCCCTAATAGTCGTCATCATCATGTGATTATGTAATGGATCTCGAAGCATGTACACTGTCATCGTGCTGCAGTTTGGAGGCGGACCGCGCGCCGTGCGGAGGTCACAGTGGAGACAGGTTGACCCGCAGTGCGGAGGTAACGGTGGAGACAGGTTGACCCGCCGTGCGGAGGTAACAGTGGAGACAGGTTGACCCGCCGTGCGGAGGTAACGGTGGAGACAGGTTGACCCGCCGTGCGGAGGTAACAGTGGAGACAGGTTGACCCGCCGTGCGGAGGTAACAGTGGAGACAGGTTGACCCGCCGTGCGGAGGTAACAGTGGAGACAGGTTGACCCGCCGTGCGGAGGTCACAGTGGAGACAGGTTGACCCGCCGTGCGGAGGTCACAGTGGAGACAGGTTGACCCGCCGTGCGGAGGTAACGGTGGAGACAGGTTGACCCGCCGTGCGGAGGTAACGGTGGAGACAGGTTGACCCGCCGTGCGGAGGTCACAGTGGAGACAGGTTGACCCGCCGTGCGGAGGTAACGGTGGAGACAGGTTGACCCGCCGTGCGGAGGTAACGGTGGAGACAGGTTGACGGGACATTTCCTCCTCCTGCATCCATTACAGCAGTGGCTCCCAAACTCTTTCAGCCCCAAATTGACACTAATTAGCCTGCAGACCCCTCCCCATTTGAAAATATATCTGCCCTGCAGGAACCCCAATAAGATAAGATTTTTACGGCTCTAGCAGTGATTCTCAAACCGTTTAATTTCAAGGACCCCCCCCCAGTTTGACATGCATTAGTCTACGGACCTCCATTTCTATCTCTGGGACCCCCAATTTATATTTTAAAATCAATGTTCATTTAACTGTAATGGAACCATTTGGTTCCATTTGTACACTCTCAGAGTTACACACCTGTAAGGGTCCACTTAGTTCCAAACTATCATTTAGCTGGGGACCCCCTGGAACTCCCTCAAGGACCCCTTTGGGAAGCACTGCATTACAGAGCCATCAGTACGGCAGTTCATGACACGCGATATTAATACATACGGGTACACTGTACGAGTGTACGTGCACGCAGCGTCTCCGGCATGCACGCACACACGCACAGTAACGAATGCACGCACCCGTGCACACCAACAATGTCCTTGAATTGCCCGCACTGAAAGTCAGTGACCTGAACAATTCAAATATGAGGAAATTAAAGGTTAACACCCGACTATTAATTAATTTTACGTTAATAAAAAAAAAAACACAAGCAATTGCAAAACCGTGTGATGTTTTTAACCAGGCTTGGCCAAAGACAATACTGAGGCTGCATGTGGTGGTGTGCACGCTGCACAGGGGCGGCCTTAGGAATCTGGAGGCCCGTTTCAAGACCAAATATGAGGCCCCCCATATACCTACAGTATGACATAATTATTTTGTTGATACAGCCGTATTGATACAAATAGTTTGAATGTTCAATATAACACGCAGCCATTACTCTCGACAATTAGCAACAACAACACCTCTCTTCATCCTGTCATTTTACCCAGGTTATTTACATAAAATAGGTGTAACTTAACATTGTGGGAGAGAGCAAGGCAGTGAGTGAGCGAGATAGAGAGGGCCAAGAGTGTCGGGGGTTGACTGACGCCTGGCGTTCAGTTGGAGCTTGGAGGCCCCCCTTGAGGGTGGAGGCCCGTTTCAATTGAAACTGGTGAAACATAGCCAAGGCCTCCTATGTTTAGGTTTAGGTTTAGGTTTATTTATTTAGCATGTGGTACAAAAAATAGACAATAACATATCAAAGAAACAAAAATACAATGCAAGGAAAGGAAGAAGCCAGAAGGCTTATATGGAATCCTTTCCTGAAGGAAGAGGTCATTGGTTTAAAAGATTAAAAGTTCATAAAGAACAGTACATAAATTGGCAAAGCACCCACTTCAAGGCCCTTGAACACTATGAACAGACAAACTGTCTTGATGATTCTGATGAGTTTCCTCTGTTGTTGTATGTATTGTATGATTATTATATATATTGTATTTGTATGATTATAGCTGCTACAATGTTTGAGGAAACTAGAACAAAACTAGAAAAAGTGCCCTTCTGGGCACAGGTCTCCACCAGGATTTCTTCCTCAGCCTAGTGGGAATATGCGTGCACAGTTTCATCGCAATCGGACGCTGTGTTGAGGAGTTGTGGCGATTTGTACAAAGCGGGCTACTCCTGAA
The DNA here is from genome assembly GCF_964188405.1 of Protomyctophum parallelum. Classification (NCBI taxonomy): domain Eukaryota; kingdom Metazoa; phylum Chordata; class Actinopteri; order Myctophiformes; family Myctophidae; genus Protomyctophum; species Protomyctophum parallelum. The sequence goes on along the minus strand of NC_139707.1, from coordinate 46,365,958 downwards.
AACTGTAGGAGCCAATCGTGGCCAATCAGGATGGAATATGAGAAATCAAACAAACCTGCCTTGATCACATGACTATGGAGATCATGTGTACCGATTTGCGTGAAATTTGGATAAAATCTGAAGGAGTAATAATAGAAAATGTGTTTTACATATGTCGGCCTCCTGGTGGCGCTATAAAGAGCAGATGTGAAAAATTCCAGGCAAAGGTTTTTCCTTGGCCTCTAGGGAGTTGGCATACAAAGTTATCCACAGATCCGTGCAGTTAGAGGTAAAAACACTTTTCGGCCAGTTATAGCGCCACCTTGAGGCTGAGTTGAAATTGTTCATGTGGCATTTCGTCCTCGGCCTAGTGGGAATGTGCGTGCACAATTTCAGGGAAATCACGCGATGTGTTCATGATTTGCAGCATTTTGTTTGAAACTGAGCACTCCTGTGAACTTTGGAAGCCAATCTTAACCAATCAGGATGGAGTCTGAGAAATCTGAAAGACCGGTTTCGTTGAATGGCTCTAGAGAGACTGTGTACCAATTTGTGTGATGTTTGGACAAAATCTGTAGGTGTACTGTGCAAAAACTTGTTTTGCACAAAGCGGCCTCCTGGTGGCGCTATAACAGGCCGTTCTGGAAAGTTTGGGGCAGAGGTTCATCGTTGGCATCCAGGGAGTGTGTGCGCAAAATTTGGCATCGACCGGGTTAACGGTGGCCGAGATTAGCTGCTCACGGACACACGGACGGACGGACGGACACACGGATACACACACGGACGGACTGAGTGCAAAACATACTCTCCCCACATGCCTTCGGCCTGGTGGAGACAATAATGTCACTCTTATAATGATGTGCTCGTACACAAGATTTAACAAAAAACTAAAACATATAGTGCACGCACACGCACACCCCCCCTCACCTCACCTGAACCAGTCTCCAGGACTCTGCTATGATGGCGTACTGAACTCTGTTGAGGGCAAATCCATCGATCTCCTTCTTCAGACGAACGGGTGCCTGGCCGACCTGGACACACACACACACACACACGGTCATTTTATTATTATTATTTTATAATTGTATTATTATTATTATTATTATTCAGACGAACGGGTGCCTGGCCGACCTGAACACAGACATACATGATCATTTTATTCATCACGTACCCGGAGACATTTATTCACAAGGAAGGACACTGAAAACACATCATACTGTATAGCATCTGATTAAGCAACAAGTTAAGCCAATAGATTAACCATTTAACCCATTTACTGTAGGCCTGACGTTAAAATAAAATAAATGTCTTCTTCTAAATCATGACAATTTTCTGAAAAACCCCATGTTTCTATATCAGTGGTTCTCAATATTTCATGTCAAGGACCCCAAAATTATATGTATTATCTGAAAATATGTTGTTCCAGGGAGTCGGGGACCCCCCAGAAGCAAAGATTTGAGTTAAAAAAAAAAGTTTTGAGGCCCATTTTAACGATTTTTCAAAAATAGCAGATACACAAGCTCGTAGCTGTAGGTGTAGATCTGATACTTTTCAATAGCTAAAGTATAACAATGCTTAAAACATCAAAAGGGTGTACCGCCCAGAATGGGTTAAGCTCTATATTATACTTTGTTGTACGACAATTTAACAAATAGTGAAAATTGCTTATATACAAATTACAATAAAGCTGAGAACAGCTCTGTATGTCCGTGAGCATTTTCAGTGGCATGTGAACACAGATCCATAACTTGGATCGGCTGCTGTGCCCATTTTTTCCAAAACATTCCAGCTGTTGATAATTGACAGTGGTCACTGATCATTTACAATAGATAATTATCATTAATAATAATAATAAACCTTTATTTGTATAGCACCTTTCATGAGCACCTTTCATTTCACCTTACAGAGCAATGGAGAATAAAAGAAAAGCAAGGCAACGACATTAATAATGCAATACAGTGAGGACATGAATAACAAAAAAATAAAAGATCAATTAAAAGGAATATTGTAGAAGTGGGTCTTGAGCTGAGCTTTAAAAATGTCTACAGAGGCTGCCTGACGAAGGTACAGTGGGAGCTTGTTCCATGCCGACGGCCCGTAGAAGCAAAAAGCTGCCTCCCCGTATTTTTTAGTTGCCATTTTTTTAGGCAAAGCGAGCAGGCCAGCAGTGGAAGACCTTAGGGGGGCGGTTTGGGACATATTTAGTCATTAGTCTGGTTCCAAAATAACATGATCCCTGTCTGTGGTATACTGAACTATAACATGATCCCTGTCTGTGGTATACTGAACTATAACATGATCCCTGTCTGTGGTATACTGAACTATAACATGATCCCTGTCTGTGGTATACTGAACTATAACATGATCCCTGTCTGTGGTATACTGAACTATAACATGATCCCTGTCCGTGGTATACTGAACTATAACATGATCCCTGTCTGTGGTATACTGAACTATAACATGATCCCTGTCCGTGGTATACTGAACTATAACATGATCCCTGTCTGTGGTATACTGAACTATAACATGATCCCTGTCTGTGGTATACTGAACTATAACATGATCCCTGTCTGTGGTATACTGAACTATAACATGATCCCTGTCTGTGGTATACTGAACTATAACATGATCCCTGTCTGTGGTATACTGAACTATAACATGATCCCTGTCTGTGGTATACTGAACTATAACATGATCCCTGTCTGTGGTATACTGAACTATAACATGATCCCTGTCTGTGGTATACTGAACTATAACATGATCCCTGTCTGTGGTATACTGAACTATAACATGATCCCTGTCTGTGGTATACTGAACTATAACATGATCCCTGTCTGTGGTATACTGAACTATAACATGATCCCTGTCTGTGGTATACTGAACTATAACATGATCCCTGTCTGTGGTATACTGAACTATAACATGATCCCTGTCCGTGGTATACTGAACTAGGCCGTACGTGAGAGGCGCGCCTGTGAGCGCCGTTCGTATTGTGCATGGTCCGGCAGGCGCCGCAATGTAGTGTTAAGTTATTTCTCGTTTTAAGATTGATAAATAAGACTGGTCTAAAAAGCATTTAGTTAACTTATATAATCTTTGTGTGTCCTGCAACCCCCCTCCTTGCGAACAGTGGCCCTCTGCGTGTTTAGCTTTTCTCAAATGATCTGCATTCATATGAATGTATGTATGAATGTGTGTAAGCCCTCGCAGTTAAGCATGCGTGCATGTACAGTTACATGCGTTTGTGGTTAAGTGATGCAGCTTCAAGCTCTAATGGGTCATTTAGCACCGTAGCACAACACTATAGTGTACATTTATACACCGCATAAGTACATATGCAGTTGAGACAACGTCACGCTTCACAGAAGTGCTGTACCATGATATACGAGGGAGGGCAGACAAGGACGCACGTCTTCATTCCCGATACCAAACACTATAGTCCACCAGGCAGCTCATTCCTGCCCGCCTCCCCTCGGTGGACCGATTCATGAAATCACCTGATGCAACACATTTGCAAGACTCTCCAAACATTCCTAGCGGATTCGAAACGGGTGAAACGTTCCCTAACCTTTTGTGTTCATAACTTCAATAACACCCCGGGGCCCTGACACCTCTATCGGTACAGAATAGTGGCCCGACGTTGCGTCTAAAGTGGACTGATTTGATAAAGCAAGCAGTGGTTCTCAAAGTGGTATAGCCTCGGAAACCCGGACGTTTTTATTTCCAGGGAGGAGAGAAAAGTCTGGGGTCCGAGTCCACTTCACTTCGGCATAGAGTAGCGCAAACGTCGATCACTCTCTGCTGATTTCTGATCGTCTGCACCTTTGTTAAATTGACGCACACACACACACACACACACATAATTCGTCTCATGTCGCGAAGCTGCGTCTGGATCAAGGTTATTATAGTTAACTATAACTAACGAAAAAACGAAAACTAGAATTAAAAAAACATTTTAGTTAACTGAAACTAAACTGAAACTAAAATAAATTAAAAAACGATAACTAAACTAAAACTGTATTGTGTGTTCACAAAACTAACTAAAACGAACTGAAATGATAGACAAAATGGCATTCGTTATCGTTTTTTTAACAATATTTATATGCCTTACGGACATCTAGAATATAAACCTTTTAAATTAATTCGGTACTTTTCCTTATTTCCCGAGCCGTTTTTACGGCACTTTTCAGCACCGTAAGGCAGCAAAAACTAAAACTAAACTAAAACTAAACTAAAACTAAACTAAAACTAAGCATTTTCACAAAATAAAAACTAAACTAAAACTAGCAAACCCGCTCTAAAAACTAACTAAAACTAACTGAATTCGAAAAAAATATGTCAAAACTAACTAAAACTAAACTATAATGAAAAAACCAAAACTATTATAACCTTGGTCTGGATTCTCCCGGCGGATCCTGCCGGGAGCTGCCTATATGCAGAAGCAAACATTTGAGGTAAATTTGCACGTTTTCACGATGTTTCAAAAATAGCAGGCCCAGGCCGTAGCGTAACGGTCTGGGCACCGGACTGGTAATCCAGTCGCAGTGTGCCGCGGGTTCGACTCCCGGACCCGACACGGCCTTTACTGCATGTCATCCCCCCATCTCTCTCCCGTTTCCTGTCAGCCTACTGTCTGTCCCTTCAAAAATCAATAAAAGGTGTAAGCCGCAAAAAAAATATCTTAAAAAAAAAAAAAAAAAAAATAGCAGATCTACACATTCACAGCGCTGCTACGAGCTTTGTAGATCTGCTATTTTCCCAACAGTTAAAAGTTTAAAATAATGGTCAAAGTGGTTAAAAGCTATAAGGTGACACAGATGGGTCCTCAGCTATAAAATGTGTTAACCCATTCTGGGCGGGAACCCCTTTTGGTGTTTTAACCCATTCTGAACGGGCACCCATTTTGGTGTTGGCATCATGTTATGCTTTAGCTATTGAAAAATAGCAGATCTACAAGCTCATATCGCGCCACCGAGTGGCGCGATACGAGCTTGTAGGTCTGCTATTTTTTTTTAAATCGAAGAACGACTGACATTTTTAGAATCTGATCTCAGGTCAGAATGGGTTCATCAGACCAGTGTGTGTCCGGCGGAAACCTCGTATGAATCTGATCTCAGGTCAGAATGGGTTAAGCATTGTGTTATACTTTAGCTGTTGAAAAATATCAGATCTACAAGCTCACGCTATGAGCTTGTAGATCTGCTATTTTTGAAAAATTGTGAAAATGTAGTGCAAATCTTTGAATATATATTCTTTCAGAGCCAACGTTTTTAACTCAAATCTTTGCTGGAAGTACGTAACAACATATTTTCAGATGGGGGGGGTCGGCGGCCAATTACATCATATTTTTGGGGGTCCTTGACATGAAAATGTTTGAGAACGACTGACATAGGAAACGGAGAACCGTCAGGATTCAGAGGACATCTTGTTAGAATGGTCCTGGGCTCTAAACGTGTCTCTGTGGGCCTACCTTGGTCATCAGGGCGTGGGCCGTGTCCATGACGGAGGAGGCCGTCTCCGGGTGGGGCACCAGCTCCACCAGTTTGACATAGTAGGGCGGGTTCACCTGTTGGCAGAGAGAACAATAAGAAAAGAAAACAGTGAGAATAACTATTGTAATTACTCCACGTACTTTCATCCAACCATGTCACTGGTAATTAGTTACCCATGAAGCAACATCTAAACAACATCGCCTTTATTTTTGGGGGCTTTTTATGCCTTTTATTGACAGTGAAGTGAAGTTAGGACAGGAGAGAGAGGGAGAGAGAGAGAGAGGCAAAGGCCGTCGGGGATCGGGATTCGAACCCGCGACGCGCTGTCTTCCCAGCGTAGTCATTATGCCAAGTCATTCCTCTCCACACAGACACCTTGCTGTGTTGTCAAGTCACTGCTGTTGCTTGCTAATGACTCGCGTGCCAGCGAGGATAATAAGGGCCTCTCCCACTGTTTATATTGTGTTTAGTTTCCAAGATGGCCGCAGCACCAGGAGGGGGTGGGGCGGAGGTGCGCGGGCGGGGTCGACATATGCCCTTACTGGGCTGCGTTCAAGACACTTTGCCTTGTGTCTGACACCTGACTTGTGTCTGAACACAGCTTTGATGGATGTGTTCTGCCCCCCCTCCTCCTCCCCCCCCCCCATCACACAAAATGTTTGGTCAAGCCATATGCATGGGCTTCCATTGGAGCGGCCATTAAACACAGACACACAAGACAAAGCCGGATGCACCACCACGGTGGACTCTGTGACACGGTGACAACCCCTCGACAAATCTTCTCTTATGGTCTTGACGGTTGATGCGTCAACAATGACCAAGGCCTTCTTCACTCACTTGTTATTCAGTCACTAAATACCTGGAGTGTCAGAGTGGGTATTAGCCGAACGCCGACAGTGTGACGGATGGCTAAATAAACGCAGAGGCACTCTCTCAGCAGTCATTATTTTATTGACATGGAAATGGAAAGTGGTGACACTTTAAACCTCTTCATTCACAGCTATGTGAGGGAGGGAGGGAGGGAGGGAGGGAGGGAGGGGGGGCCCAGGAAGACATGATGTACACGTATAGATACTTTAGATAGGTGTGTTTACAAAAAGGTCCGTATCTGTACAAGTCTTACAGTGTAACACGCATTTCAGTAGTCTTGTTGGTGACACAGGGTATAGAGCGTCGCAGTCCCGCCCCCTTTCATGACGACACCAGGCCCAGGAAATAGTTCCCTATGCATTTTTCCTCATAGACCTTTCAAAACGTATTTATTTAAAGAGCTTATAAGCGTCGTACAAAGCCAACTCTTGTCGTGACAAATCATGACAACAAACAAACAAATAATTACAAAGAAGAAAAACAAAACAAAAGTGTTGTAACCTGCCGTTTTCTTCTTCTTTCTAATTATTTGTTCAGCCCGAAAAATGTTGTTTGTTGTCATGATTTCTCACGACAAGAGTTGGCTTTGTCCGCGGCGTAAACGTCTTTAAATATCTTAAATCTATGAGGAACGGGGATTTCTTTTCCGGGTCTCTCGAGGGGGCGGGACTGCGACGCTCTATACTATAGGTATAGCTCCGTTGTGAGTTGGAACTGCGATTCCCAGAATTCATTAAGACATGAGGCCGATTTGTACAAAATGCTTTCTAAATCCTAACCACGAAAAGCAAAGATTTGAGTTAAGAAGGTTCTCAAAGTGGGGTCTGGGTTCCCCGAGGTGTCCTTGAATGGTTTCCAGGGCGTCTCCAGCTAAACTGAGGTTGGTTTAATTAATACCCCGAATGAACCCTAAAGCCCTGGATGGAGTCTACACAATGCTACGAATGGCACATGGATGGACCAATCAGAATGGCACTAGGTGTCACATGGACGGACCGCATCAGAACTGTGGACCTCTATGGGGACCTACCACGGGTCACGGACAAAGTCAGAGACAGAAGGATGAGGCTGGCAGGGCACTGCGTCAGGCACCCAGAACTAGAGGCTGGCAGGGCACTGCGTCAGGCACCCAGAACTAGAGGCTGGCAGGGCACTGCGTCAGGCACCCAGAACTAGAGGCTGGCAGGGCACTGCGTCAGGCACCCAGAACTAGAGGCTGGAAGGGCACTGCGTCAGGCACCCAGAACTTGAGGCAAGTAAATTGGGAGCCAACCCATGCAGGGCAAAGCCAGGAGGGGAAAGAAGCGTAGTACCACCTACAGTATGTAGACGTGCTGCGGCGCGACAGCTTGGCTGACAACACTGCAGAGCTCAAGAACCTGATGTTGGATAGGAATTTGTGGAGGGCAGCGATCCAGGAATCCCGAGTTGGTGTTGGTTAGAACCTCACTCTCGCAGCGACTAACTAATTAATATACGTTTGAGACGCACATGGACTTCATGGGAACAACATCAGGGTACCAACCGGATGAGAGATAATAATAATATGATAATAACCGGATGAGAGATGATGCAACGACTCCTCTTCTGCACGCCAGAGAACACGTCGCTAGGCAACAGACAGGAAGTAGAGCTGCTCATGATGACATCGTCTCCTACGTGAGCCTCCACCGCCTGGAACACGCTCTGCTTGGCCTCCAGCTGCTCGAACACCGACTCCTAGACGCACGCACACACGCCACACACGCACACCACGCACGTACACACACGCACGCACACACACACACACACACACACACACACACACACACACACATTTAGTTGCCAACGTGGCAACCAAGAAATGGCAACCCATGTCATACTGTCAATAGAGCGTCGCAGTCCCACGGTGGGATTCCCGCCCCCTTTCATGACAACGCCAGGCCCAGGAAAGTATTCCCAATGCATTTTTCCCATAGACCTTTCAAAAGGTATTTATTTAAAGACCGTTACACCGCGGACAAAGCCAACTCGAGTCGTGACAACTCATGACAACACACACAATATTTTGGACCAAACAAATAATTACAAAGAAGAAAAACGACAAAAAAAGTGTTGTAAACTGCCGTTTTTTTTCTTCTTTCTAATTATTTGTTCGGCCCAAAAATGTGTGTTTGTTGTCATGATTTGTCACGACAAGAGTTGGCTTTGTCCGCTGCGTATAAACGTCTTTAAATAAATACTTTTTGAAATGTCTATTAGGAAAATGAACGTAGAATAATTTCCTGGGCCCTGGTGGTAGAGGGCGGGACTGCGACGCTCTATCACAGCAGTATAAAAATGTCGTCATTTCCTACACTCCCACCTCCATGCAAGATGGCCGCATTGTTTATCATGGCAGCAGCAGGTTCCTCTACACTATTGTGCTAGATCCTCGTTACTCATCGGTGAGTTATTTAATATAATAATTAAAAACCCATTAATCAAAAACTTTAAAAAAAAGGTACAATACATTAAAATATAGAATAAACAATAATTGCTCCACAAGTGACAGGCAGGCATGTACTGTCGTAGCATACGCAAAGTCTCTCTGTTAGTGCCCACAAAGAGTCAGCTCAAATCAATACCCTCATGTCCATATTTCACTCTGATATCTCGTTTTGTATAGGCTACCACACACACACACACAATGGTGATACTCGCCAACTACAGCTGACCGCGAGTACATATATATTTTTTCTCTTTGTTACTAAGAATTTCAAAAATATATATATCTTTTTTTAATTTATATTTTTTGTCCCACGATTTTGTAACCCATTTTTCACCCCTGTGTCAATCATCCTGTGATGTGATCCTGGGCTCTACACACCCTCCGCCAACCTAGGGAGAGCAACGGACTTAACTCATGCTTCCTTCATGCCTGAGTGTCCAAGTTGCTCCTTTACACCTGACAGGGGGGAGTTTCCCTGGTTGGACGTAGCGCGTGGAAGGAGCACGTTATTCCAACCAGTTCCTTTCCCCTCCATCAGGCGTCCCGGCTGGCCAGGGGGAGGCAGTTTAGAGACCAGGATTACTGCATGTTTTTGTGAGGGTACCTACCCTAGGGGACACGGGGAGAACATGTGAGGGTACCTACCGTAGGGGACACGGGGAGAACATGTGACAAACTCCACACAGAAAGGCCCTTTCGCCAACCCCGCCTTCGGGTAAAAATATATTTCAAAAGATTATAACTTATAACTTTAACTTTATAACTAAAAATTAAAAGGAATTGTCATGGCAGCTGGCCAGTCTTGTCTCTCTCTCTATGCTTTTGTCCATTTGGTTGGATGTGGGGAGGTTTGTCCTTATGGCTGTTTCTCTCTCCTCACAGAGGAGATTGCCTGTATTTAGGTCAGGTGCTGGAGGATGTCAAGGCATCAAGGCAAACATCAAACAAGAGGAAGAAACGTCTGCACACACTAGTTTCTAGAGCTCCAAAGAGACGTACTTAATTTAATGGCAAAAATGCAACGTTTCGACCCTTTAGGAGGTCTTCACCTGGCAAATGGCTGCAGGCTACTTCAACCTGGATGTGACAGCACGCACACAGTGCTCAGTGATATTTCCAGCTGGTGCAGATACTTACTACTAGGTCAGTTAAGGGGGCGGCGGTGGCTCAACGGTAGAGTGGCTGGATGGTAACCACAGGGTTGCCAGTTCGAACCCTGTGGGCTCCCCCAGAGTTGGTGTCGAAGTGTCCTTGAGCAAGACTCTGAACCCCTAATTGCTCCTGATGTGCTGGTTGGTGCCTTGCGTGGTTTCCTTGTTAACACGTTTTGCATTGTGACAAGATGACTTACAACTAAAACAACTGGCTGAGCGAGTTGAATACCTAACATGCACTCACTCACACACCACAGGTATGTGATGTGATGCACCTCAAAGCAACAGCAGCGTGAACAGATCAAAGCCAACGTACAGTAGTATAAATAGTAAATACATTTTTTAATTCTTGCTGTCGGGCAGAAACCATCTCCATATTCTAACTTTGTGTGTTTTCGTAAATTAATGATCGTACTACAGCGTCACACAAAAGCATGCGAAAAGTATCAGATCCACAAGCTAAAAACAGTCTGGGGCATATGAGGTTTCCACCCGAACAGAGACGAAATGTTAACCCATTTAGACTTGACGTCAACATTTAAAAAAATGTCTTCCAATTCCAGACAGTTTTCTGAAATACCTATGTTTCTATGTATTCAATATTTCATGTCAAGGACCCCCAGAATGATGTGGCCGCCGACCCCAATTTGAAAATTTGTAGTTCCAGGGACCCCCTCAGAAGCAAAGATTTGAGTTAACAACTTTTTGCCTTTATTGATAGTTACAGGAAAGGTCCAGCAAAATGTCGTCATGAACGGGTCTCGAACACGCGACTCGCTGTCAGGCCCAGAGCCTATACGTGGCATACGCCTGGACCGATGGCACCCCATCATATAATATATTATCAGGTTATGCCCATCTCTACCTACAGTATAATTCCTTCCCTCTACTCCTGTAGTGGAGTTTCAGTTTAGGGTAAACTTGTTATACAAATCAGTGGTTCTCAAACAGTGTGCTGCTGACTGAGGCACACTGCTGTGCTGTGAGACAATTACACAGATGTAGAGTACAGTACTTACTTTACTTATATCAGTACATATATCAGTATTTCATTTGGCATTTAGTAAATTGATTAATTGGTACATTAAAAATAAACCTTTACAGAGTGACTATTCTTTAACAGTTTGACTGCGGAAAACGATTTATCGGACTTTTAATCAACCCCCCTTCACTGCCGAGATTGTTGTATTACCTTTAGAGCATACGCTGAATTATTTGGGCTTTTAATCCGCGAAAATCCAGCAAAAAAAGCTCCCCTGGTTTGTTATGATCCGAGTGAAGCATCCACCATCTTGGTGCACCCGGAAGACGCACACAAGACTGGTCTCAATGAGGCGTTGCACCCCATTCGTTTACATTGGCCTCAATTTCCCAGAAGCCCTAGCAGCCCACAGCATGTGACGATTTCCGTTTTTTTTTATCACAACAGATGCGCCTACTCTCTTTCTCCGCGGCGAAGAAGAATTTTATTTTTTTTGTTTACATTACGGCGGATTAAACACATAAAACAAAACTTGCGTATGTCCGATATGGCAGCGACATTAACCTGGAGTAATCCATTCAAAGCACGGAAACTGTTAACAAATATGAATACAGGTGTGGTGCCGTGACATTTTGACTTGCCCAATGGTGTGCCTCGGGCACAAAAGTTTTAAAACCACAGGTGTGTGAGTGATTGGTTGAACAGAAGAGAACGCTTTCACTTTCAGACACGGAAATAGCAGAACATACTGTAAGCAAGTCTTTCCCAAAGTGGGGTCCTTGAGGGAGTTCCAGGGGGTCCCCAGCTAAATGATAGGTTGTAACCAAATCGACCCTTGTGGGTCTGTGACTCTGAGAGTGTACAAACGGAATGTACACTCTCAGAGTTGGGGCGACTGTGGCTCAGGAGGTCGAGCAGGTCGTCCAATGATCCGTGGGTCAGCGGTTCGAATCCCGGCTCCTCCTCCTGTCTACATGTCGAATTGTCCTTGGGCAAGACACTGAACCCCAAATTGCTCCCGATGTGCTGGTTGGTACCAGGCGGGCAGTCAGACAGATATTTTGTGAAGCCACTAAGGGAATCGGGACATCCTGAAAGTTCATATAATGGCCTGTTGTGGCGCTGTCATTGGGCCCAAAAAACCCATAGCTCCATAGAGGTCCATGTATTTGGGCCCAACTTCACCTAGACTGTATTACCTTAATAAACATGGTCATGAATACTTTCTGCTTCCAGTCACTAGTTTAAAGTCTCATTTCTCATGTCATAATATTCTTTTTGGAAAATTATGGTCTCATTTATTTAAAAAAATGACCATAAAGTCGCGTATGTTCTGAGGGGCGTGGCTACCGTTACAGTCTATGATCGGGAGCCACCCCCCCTGTTCGAGTCAAAATAAAAACCAACTAAGAAGAAGGGGGGAAGTCCCGCCTCGTTGTCTGGGCCAGCCAATGGCCAGCTGGGCCCAAACGGAGCCAGCCAATGGCCAGCTGGGCCAAAACGGATCTAGAAAGATGGCGATTTACAATACAAGGACTGACCGGCTTCATTTTACGTCCATATCAGACCGGCGAACGCTTTGTCCATATTCTTTTACAGTCTATGGTTGGTACCTTGCTTCCGCTGGAATCTGTATGTGTGTATGAATGGGTGAATGTAACATACTATCTATGTAAAGCGCCTTGGATAAAGGCGCTATATAAATGCACCATTTACCATTTCGAGTTAAATTAACATTGATTTTACAATAAAAATTGGGGGCCTCAGTCAGAGATAGAAATTCCATTAAATGGGGGGGGGTCCGTATAGACTAATGCATGTCAAACTGGGGGGGGGGGTCCTTGAAATTAAACGGGTTGAGAATCACTGCTATAGACTTGACACCACAGCGTGTATTCAGGGCGGAGTCACCACCCCCAGGGTAAGGACGTTTTTGGGCGTTCCTGTCTTATGCGGTGTCAGTCTATAGAGCCGTACAAATCTTCCCTGGAATATCCTTTCAAATGGGGGTCCGCCGCACTCCGCAGGCTAATGAGTGTCAATTTGGGGGTCCTTGACATGAAAACGAAGTAGGGATCAATACCAGTGACGTAGTGGGGAAGGTAAACTAAACGTGGTGCTTCCAGGATGACTGTGACACTCTGAGGGAAGGGTGGGGCCTGCATACCCAACCCCCCCCTCCACATAAAGCCTCCATTGTGCGATGGCCTGTGGTTGAATTCGATCCGTTGTAATGATTAATCGAATGTCCGACGCGGTGTGCCTCTCTGCACTATGCTCCGTGTTAAGAGCCGTGTTCCGTCTCTGGTTTTATATCCCTCTCCACTTCTCTCTTTCATGTGTGTGTATCGTTCTCTTTGTCTTACTTCATCAGGAGCACCATTGTCTGTTTTTCTTTTTTTTTTAATCGCAGTTATCAGATTCAGTACAGGGGTGTAATTTGCTTTCTTGGCTTGAAAACCTTATTTCCTACTGTAGTGTGTGTGTGCGCGTGTGTGTCACATGTGAGTAATATGAGACACGATATTATAAGCGTGCGCATACTGTGAGTGTCAACTATCTAGTAGTGTGTATATGCGTGCGTGCACGTGCAATTGTGCAGGCATGTGTGTGTACGTATGTATACGTTTACGCGTGGACGTGCGCTGACCGGAACCAAAACAAGATAAGCGTGTGTGTGTGTGTGTGTGTGTGTGTGTGTGTGTGTGTGTGTGTGTGTGTGTGTGTGTGTGTGTGTGTGTGTGTGTGTGTGTGTGTGTGTGTGTGTGTCAGTGTGTGTGTCCATTGTTAGAATGTGTGTTTGACTGCTAAGCTAAGCGTAGCAGAGACGACGCGCTGAGTGACTGGAGGCTAAATCAGGGCCTAATGGTTTCAGCCACCATGTGTCTGCTGTCAAACACATCCTGGGCCTTCTTCACAGGACATAATCTTTTTGAGATCTTTTTGTGCACATGGCTGCATTCTGGGGCCTTTAAAAAAGAGTAGCCACGATGCTGAATGTTTATTATTAACCAACGTTTCGGCCTTTCGGCCTTCTTCAGGGAAATTCTGAATTCTGGGACCTTTAAAAAAGAGTAGCCACGATGCTGAATGTTTATTATTAACCAACGTTTCGGCCTTTCGGCCTTCTTCAGGGAAATTCTGCATTCTGGGACCTTACCATTAGCGTTTAGAAACGGGTATAGATTGATTGGTACTCGTCAGGAGGACAGAGTGCATGATTTGAAAGACATTGAAAATGACATGTATTATTTTGTGAAATGACAACCATCTGTGTTAACTTTTTCTGGTTGGAGGACTATACGAAAAACTTAAATTTTGCTTTAGGAAAGGTATTTTTGCTTTAGCAGACTTTTTAGGAAAAGCGTGGAAATAAAGGCTGAATATTTTGTTTTTGTAAAAAAATAAAAAATAAATAAGTTTTAATTTTATTGTACACTTATGCAATAGTGAAGCAATGATTTGTGCCCTATAAGTTCATGTGGGCTGGGCACCTCAGGTGCATGACACATGAATAAAGAATCTATGGAGGGGAAAGGAACTGGTTGGAATAACGTGTTCCTTCCACGCGCTACGTCCAACCAGGGAAACTCCCCCCTGTCAGGTGTAAAGGAGCAACTTGGACACTCAGACATGAAGGAAGCATGAGTTCAAGTCCGTTGCTCTCCCCATGTCCCCCATATATGGAGACTAGGTTGGTGGAGGGTGTGTAGAGCCGCAGGATCACATTAGATAATTACATTTACACATTACACATCACATTAGATAATTGTACACTTGCTGAAAATAGCTGATCTACAGCTTGTAGAAGTGCAAAATTACTTATACTGGATCTCGAACATTTAAAACTTTAAATAACTTTAAATCTTTGCTTCTGAGGGGTACCTGGAATAACATATTTTCAGATGGGGGTCGGTGGCCAAATACATATTACATTTTTGGGGTCCTTGACATGAAATATGGAGCATCACTGATACAGAAACATGACGTATTTCAGAAAACTGTCAGAATCTAGAAGAAAAATGTTGACGTCAGGCCTAAATGGGTTAAAGTTAGCTTGTTCCTAGACGGAAAGCTTAGTTTGTTTAACTGCTCCCTTGCTTGCACTGGATCAGTTTGAACATTTAACTCAACCCCAAGTTCTGGGGGAGGGGGGGGACGGTAAAGAGACTGTAAGGGTTTTGGGGACAGTCGGAGGTTTTTTTTTTGCAATGGCAGTTTGTTTCCTTGTGTCAGCATTGATCAATAAACATACCGTATGTTTAATTTTTTTTTGTCATTCTCTGAGCCCACACTTTAAAGAGTCAAGGACGTTCTTGGAAGCTTTTGTCTCTCATAATTGCAAACAAAGACGAAGCCAAGACGTTTCCCTATAAAATATACGGGTCTTCTTCAAACCTTGAATTCTTTCAGCTAAACGGATCTGTAGAGAGAGAGGGAGGGAGACCCGCACACTGTCACTTGCTGCTTCAAAAGAGCTTTTTATGTAATGTCCAAAATGCAATGTTTCGGTATATAATACTTCCTTAATGTAAACGAAGTCCACGCCCACAACACCAGAGGGAGTGCAACAAACCATGTACAACCCAGATTCGGCACAAACAAGGGACTAAATTATTTTCGCTCCTATGCCACCAAAATGTGGAACGCCCTACCAACAGTCATTAAGACATGTGAATCCCTTGACTCCTTCAAAACCGCTCTCAAAGGGCACGTACGGACGGCTGCAATTCGAAACTGGCCTCTGTAAAATCTGAATCCCCCCCCCCCCCATTTCCCCTCACTGTATATGTATCTTTTCCCTTTTTGCTTCCTATATGATGAATTCCTGTTCTGTTCTTTAGCTACATAGAAGTGTCTATTTGTATGTCTCTAAATGTTTTGATGAATTGAACAATGTGGACCCTGTTGTAAACAAGTGTAATGCTTAATTGGGTCGTCCACTCACAGTTAACAGTCTTTGTATTGAGTTTGTGCTTGAAATGTACTGTAAATGCTGCAAACTGTTAATAAATATTTCAATCAATCAATCAAATCGGTCATTCAACATTCCTCAGGAAAGACCGAAACGTTGCATTTTTGGACATTAAATAAAAGCTCTTGAACCAGCAGTGACGGTGTGTGCGGGTCTCCCTCCCTCTCTCTACACGTCTGCAGGTCTGCTGCTTTGTCACCGACGCGCCTGTCGTTAGTAGTAAGACGAGTGTGCGGAGGTCCTCCCTTCAACCAAACAGATCTCACTTCTGCATCATGGAAACAAAGAATGACCAGAACCGGTCGGTCGGTCTCCACAATGTGCAGACCGGTCTCCAAGAACGTGACCTGTTCTTTTAAGTCATGACAATAAACCCCAAAAACCCTATACTTATAGTTGACTGGAGTCCCCCCAAGGCTCTGTACTAGGCGACCTCCTCATTGCTGCTGTAACCTCTACACTAAATACCTTTGACAGAAATAGCTTCACAAGTGTACGATCTCCTTGGTGGGAATGATGAGAGGGCACACGTTGGTGTCAGCTAATAAGACTGAATCATGATGACCTCCACCGGCCAACAATGTATTTCCGGGTAGATAACTGTAGTAGTGGAGCAGTGTGATTTATAAACTCATTATTACTGGAAGTACAGGACACTTATGAATTATGATATAGAGCGTCCCAATCCCGCCCCCTACCAGGGCCCAGGAAATGATTCTCTTTTCGTTTTCCTCATAGACATTTCAAAAAGTATTTATTAAAAGACCTTTTGAGCCTCGTACAAAGCCGACTCTTGTCGTGACAAATCATGACAACAAACACTTTTTTCCGCGAACAAATAATTAGAAAGAAGAAGAAAACGGCAATTCTTTGGTTGTTTTTCTTCTTTGTAATTATTTGTTTGGTCCAAAATATTGTGTTTGTTGTCATGATTTGTCACGACTCGAGTTGGCTTCGTACGACGCTTAAATTATCTTTAAATAAGAAAAATGCATTGGGAATTATTTCCTGGGCCTGGCGTCGTCATGAAAGGTGGGCGGGACTGCGACGCTCTATTGTTATTGACTATTACTAGAGTAGAAACATTATTTTTGATATACAGAACAGGTTGGCAGACCAGACATAGCTATAATGTTCTGGACTCTTCATTTTATATTGTGAAAACTTCATTTGTACACTCTCAGAGTTAAATTAACATTGATTTTACAATATAAATTGGGGGTCCCAGAGATATAAATGCCATCAAATGGGGGGTCAGTAGACTAATCCATGTCAAACTGGGGGAGCTTGAAATTAAACGGGTTGAGAATCAGCTGCTAGAGCCGTAAAAGTAAATTTTTGGGAACCACTGGTCTATGAGTCCCATGGTCCCACTGGTCTATGGAACCACTGGTCTATGGGTCCCATGGTCCCACTGGTCTATGGAACCACTGGTCTATGGGTCCCATGGTCCCACTGGTCTATGGAACCACTGGTCTATGGGTCCCATGGTCCCACTGGTCTATGGAACCACTGGTCTATGGGTCCCATGGTCCCACTGGTCTATGGAACCACTGGTCTATGGGTCCCATGGTCCCACTGGTCTATGGAACCACTGGTCTATGGGTCCCATGGTCCCACTGGTCTATGGAACCACTGGTCTATGGGTCCCATGGTCCCACTGGTCTATGGAACCACTGGTCTATGGGTCCCATGGTCCCACTGGTCTATGGAACCACTGGTCTATGGGTCCCATGGTCCCACTGGTCTATGGAACCACTGGTCTATGGGTCCCATGGTCCCACTGGTCTATGGAACCACTGGTCTATGGGTCCCATGGTCCCACTGGTCTATGGAACCACTGGTCTATGGGTCCCATGGTCCCACTGGTCTATGGAACCACTGGTCTATGGGTCCCATGGTCCCACTGGTCTATGGAACCACTGGTCTATGGGTCCCATGGTCCCACTGGTCTATGGAACCACTGGTCTATGGGTCCCATGGTCCCACGGGTCTAAGGCGGTCCCGGCGACTACCGGCGTTAGCAGGCGAACGGCCGACAGTCAAAAAGTGGGCGGAGGAACGTCGCCCGGAAAGATACAAAATAAGGGGGGGGGGGGGGGGGTCCCTGGAACAACATATTTTCAGATGGGGGTCGGCGGCCAAATACAGATAATTTCTGGGGTCCTTGACATGAAATATTGAGAACCACTGATATAGAAACATGAGGTTTTTCAGGAAAAAAATACATTTTAAAAAGACATTTTTTAAATGTTGACGTCAGGCCTAAATGGATTTTAAACAGTTTGAGAAGCTGTAGTTTTGGTACCTGGACAAAGAAGGCGCCCTCTAGTGCTCGTGCCAGGTCATCGTGGCTGCTCACCAACGCCAGCTGCTCCGCTGCGCTCAGCTCTCCTCTCAGCATGTGAGCGTCCTCCAACTCCCCCAGCTGCTTCCTGGTTCAAAGGTCACGAGGAGAAGAGTTAGTGGCATAGCATACAAATGCTATCCGTACGCCTATTTAATAATTATTTTTGCTAAATCAAATAAGTGGTGAATTATTTATTTTTGATTATGTATTAATCTCTATGCAGTGAATTTACAGACCATGAAAGTACAGCCAAATTAAGTAAGCACGCACGCACATGCATACGCATACGCATACACACACACACAATCTCCCAACATCAACCGAGCTGTCAAATAATGAGGAAACCTTTAACACCCGACTTGTTAATAAAACACAATGAACCACAAAACCTTATTTCTTAATTATTGACCATGATTTACCATTATCCCAATACTGATGGCTGGCCTTCTGCGTGTATAGCCCAATTCCCCCCTGCCAATGATTAACGCTAAGGCCAATTCTAGATCCTAAAACAAAATATATGAACCATTTTCAACCTGTCATCCCTATCCGTCCAGTCTGTCATTATCGTAGGTCACAACAGGAATGAGAGAAACGCTCGCGCTCTTGTTGAATTGCCAAAAGAGCAAGAAGATAAAAAGGAATGTTATCTTGTTGCTGTGTGATTATTATACAGTAGACAAAATGGTAAAATTTTAGCTTTTTTTTTCTCTGAATAAAAATAATTCTGGGGGTCCGTGACATGAAATATTGAGCACCACTGATATAGAAACATGGGTATTTCAGAAGACTGTCAGGATCTAGAAGACTTTTTTTTGTTAAATTTCGACGTCAGGCCGAAGTGGGTTAAACTAACACTGAAGATTTTACTGTGCATGAAAGTGCATAGTCATACAGATGACTATAGCAGTAGGCAGGCAGGGGCCCTTCAGATGTCTGAGACCGCATTATGTTTAACAACGAAACAACAGAATTAAGTCAAAGTAAAAATCACATGCAGTACAAAACATGTAAAACATGGTCTCACAAAGGAAAAGGGAAACGTGGGCAGATGGCTGAATGCAGTCCGGTCAGTTTCCTGGCCAAAAGCCAGCATAAATCATAAAACTAGGTGTGCTACTAGTCTGGCAACGAAACCTCTCTCAGATAGTTACGATGAGTGCTGTATGAAATGAGACATATGCCCTCGCTCAATTATTATGTTGCTCATTTTCTCATGTCCATGTACAGTAGGCTATGTATAATGCCTAGCCTTGGTTCTATTATTGTCTTATTCTGTCTATTTTATGCATTTCATTTGACTGTTGTTGGTTATCCCTTGACACTGTAAAGCACTTTGTAAACATATTATTATTAATTAACCTGTCAAAAGTAAAACGATTGAACCTGAAGTTTGTTTGAAAACAAATCACATTGTTTACACGATAATGAGGTCGCCTGGCTGGTACTGTAATGTATGACACGTGGATGGAATGTCAGGCGTTGACTTGACAGCTGGTTCAGCAGGAAACCTGTCCGGGGCGTCAGGACACTGAAACAACAGACGAGGGCGCCCTCTACTGTTTATGTGGCAGACTGCAGCTCACAGAAGACAAGTGAAAAACAGATGACCGTTTCTTTGAACTGAATTAAATGCTGCCCATCTCAGTCATTCTGGCTATAAAGTATGAACTGAACCAAGATTGAGCCCTTATATAAGTGGTTCTCAGTTAAGCCAACGCTAGCAGTATGGTACAGTTTTAACCCATTTAGGCCTGGCGTCAAAATAAATAAAAACGTTGGCTCTGAAAGAATATATATTCAAACTAAAGATTTGTCAAAAATAGCAGACCTACAAGCTCGTAGCGCGCCACTCGGTGGCACGCTATGAGCTTGTAGATCTGCTGTTTTTCAATAGCTAAAGTATAACATAATTAATTTAGTTAAAACACCAAAAGGTGTTCCCGTCCAGAACACATTGCACACCAACCTATAAAACATAGGCCATACTACCTTCCAAATACCACATTTGCACACCAAAGACCAAACCAGTGAAATGAGGACAGGATTTCTTGTTTGCTCTGTCTATGAAACTGTGTGTTCTAGTTGATTATTGTATTATATACTGTACGTATATCTACAGTGTTATGTGGGACTTCTTCCGGCATTTGTGGTGGTATCATTAACACGTTTTTCTATTGAACCCATTATGTTATGCTTTAGCTATTGAAAAATAGATCGACAAGCTCGTAGCGCCTCACCGAGTGGCGCGCTACAAGCTTGTACGTCTGCTATTTTTGAAAAATCGAAGAACCACTGACATAGAAACATAGCTTTTTCAGAAAACTGTCAGGATGTAGAAGACATTTTTAGAATCTGATCTCAGGTCAAAATGGGTTAATCACTTTTGTCATTCCGGGTCGGAGCAATGGCTGTCTCCCTATGGGTCCACAGCATATAGAAACTGCCGGATGCTAACTTGCATATGTTGGGCAATTTTCATAATTAGCATAATAAGCTTTAATCACCTATATATATGGACAATATTTCAGCAACTGCTTTGCCGATTTGGACAATATTGGAGTGGTTTTGGGGGCTATTGAGGATGCTGAATCCATCCTGAAAGAAATTGCATATTTAAACTCCTGGTTTGGAAATTTTGGTTCGATTTATAGGATTTGTAGGACACTGAATCCACTGGGTTACAAAGATGTTTAATTTTTTTTTTAACCAAAATTAAGACAAGATTGTGCAACAGAACTTTAGATGTAAAGTTTCGATATTCTTAGCAAACCACTGAGTTACCGTTTTTACATCTACACCAAATCTCTTCTCCAAACAATAGCCGATCTACTACTTCTTGGTGAATGCTGCCCCCAGAATAGGCATGCTGGCGTTCAAGTGGTTAACCCATTCTGACCCATTTTGGTGTCAGCATCATGTTATGCTTTAGCCATTGAAAAATAGCAGATCTACAAGCTCATAGCGCGCCACCGAGTGGCGCGCTACGAGCTTGTAGGTCTGCTATTTTTGAAAAATCAAAGAGTGACTGACATTTTTAGAATCTGATCTCAGGTCAGAATGGGTTAATCAGACCCAGTGTGTGTCCAGTGGAAACCTCGTATGAATCTGATCTCAGGTCAGAATGGATTAAGCAAGACGTACTATTACAAGAGCATTATTACAAGAGAACTCAGCTGTCGGGCAGATACCAACTTTCTCCATTTTTCAACTTTTTGATATATTAAAATTAATAAAAATAATCAGTGCTATTGAACGTCTGTCTGTGTGGGTTTTACAACAAAAAGCTCTTCTGAATAAACCTCCTAACTCCATTGGATCATCAAACTGTCGGTCAAACCTCCTAACTCATACTCATACTGTACTTTAAATGCTTAGTATGAGGTATAAAGAAACAGCAGCCTTGTGTTCATAAAACAGGTTTATCCCGATGTTCTGGGCATCTTTGTAATGTTAGTGTTAGTAAAAAAAGCAGGTAAAAGAGTAACGTTTGAGGCAGACTAACATCAGTCACTCTGCCGTTCACTGTAGTAGAAGAGGTGCGCCTGGTGAGGGTTTAAACCCCGCAGCTACGTCGAGTCCGCCTACAGGAAATGCGTAAGCTGCGACCATGAGACCCGTTTTTGAATTTGTCTATACTTGGTCCCCTCCTTTTCACCCCTCTACACCAAATCTATTTGCCGGTCCAACTACCGGTAGGTCACAAGTCACAACATGTACTGTACATTCAATACTGACTTGATCTCTGTGATGGCCTTGGCTGCCAGTCCTGCCTGGTTGTCGTACATCCTCACTCTGTAGCCTCCGCTGGCGAACACCATCGCCCAGGAACGGCCTATCAGCCCACTGACACACGCACGCACACGCACACACACGCGCACACACGCGCACGCACACGCACACACACACACACACGCACACGCACAGATAATTTGGGACATACTTTTGTAGGTCTGCTATTTTTGAAAAATCGTGAAGATGTTTATTTCAGAAAACTGGAGGATTTAGAAGATTTTTTTTGTTGTTGAGGTCAGGCCTACTGTCTGTAACTCAGAAAGACATACATACACTGTACACACATGCATGTACGATGACTGAGGTCAGGAGTCACATGCATGTACTGTACAGTATATGAGGACTGAGGGGAGGAGGAGTCACATGAAAAAACTTGTCTAGTCTGCAGTAACCATGAACAACAGGATTTGGGGGTTAAAATGTAAACCTGCAGGCTCAACTCCACATGATCATGTTGCACAACAACACAGGCCCAAATACGGGCCATCATTCATTCCTGTGTTGGACGTTAATAGAATGTGGGGAGAGACGTGAAGGTAAACTTGAACGTGTTGTTGTTGTTGTAAAGACAAGTGATAAAGCCTATCATTTATCACAGCTCGTTGTGTGCAGGGCCAGTTCCAATGTTGGCTGCTGTGCCTTATGCTTGACAGATAGATTGTATACTTTATTAACAGTTTGCATGGACATGCAGGCATGGGAAGTACAGTACAGTACAGTACAGTACAGTACAGTACAGTACAGTACAGTACAGTACAGGGTCTGCTAAAAGAAATCGAAGAAAAAGCCTTTCGGCTTGTTTCCATTGGCATGTACTCAATTCATCGAAAAACATTCATGATGTTTATCCTGTACGAGTTCTCTCTCCACATTTTGCCCCAACAAATAATAAGACCAAATTATTAAAAGTGTGATCATGTACTGTACAGTACAGTAGTGCAGCATGTTATAGGACAGTAATACAGAAGATATAGAAAGAATGGTGGGCCATAGTAGAGATTGAAGTTTATCATGGTGTCGTCCACTCACAGTTAACAGTTTTTTTGTATTGAGTTGTACTTGAAATGTACTGTAATTCTGCAAACTGTTAATCAATCAATCAATCAATCAATCTCACAACCGGATAGACATTTAGCACAATCAGAATTCATTCATGTTATCAATCTGAAATGTACAATTAAGTCAGGCAAGCCACAGGCACAGTCAGAAAGATGCTGTTGTAAGTTACAACAATGCCATGATGACAGATAATGTGGCATATAGGCTATGCAGGTTCACTTTTTAACACAGCAGTTACAGAACTCTGACGGTATTTACTGACCTGCCAATGACAGTGATTGTCTTCCCGTCAGATGAGCTCATTTTAACCCGTTATCTGTGGCTGTTTGTTCAGCCCTCAGAGCACCAGAGCAGCAGAATGTGTTTCTGTTATGTGTGTTCACTTCATGCACTCCCTCTGTCACATGATCTACAGTTAGGACGAGGGGGCGGTGACTACGGTGCGCTAAAAGGTTAAAAAACTAAGAAAGAATAAAAGAAAAAAAACATTCTGGGATCCGCGTTTGCTCTAGTTGTTGTTGTTTTCACATTTTGTGTGATTTCTTTCGAGTGGGAAAAGTGAGACAGACAGAGAGAGACACAATTTTGATTGATTGATTGAAATATTTATTAACAGTTTGTAGAATTTACGGTATATTTTAAGCACAAACTCAATACAAAGACTGTTAACTGTGAGTGGACGACCCAATTAAGCATTACACTTGTTTACAACAGGGTCCACATTGTTCAATTCATCAAAAAATACCACCTGTCTCCCTGATACAATGAGACAGAGAATAGACTATGTCGATGTATTTTTTTTTTAATCGATTCTGACATTTCCAATCCATGTCAGATTCGATTATAAAATATCAACGAGAGTCTATTAGGCTAAAGACAGAGAACAAATTCGTACTAATATAACCATTGCCATGGTCATTATAAAGAGAAGAAGAAACCTAATGTATGTGCGACTTAGTATGAAACGGGCTTTTATTATTTTATAAAATATAATGGTCATAATCATCATGAGCGTGCGTGCGCGCGCGCTCGTTCACAGTAACACCACCGCTTCCAGTGGTATCCTAGCAACGACCGGACAGGAATCTTTTTTCTGGACCAATCACATTAGCGCAAACTAATGATTGACAGGCCTTCCGACCAACCCAGAAGCCAGGCTAAGGAAAATGTCCCGCCCATCATGTCGCTTTGCATTGTGGGACTGCACTGCATGGACGTCACGACAACAAACGGTTTAAGAAGCTAGAAATTATAACAGCCGATGATGGCTTTTTCTTTTTAACCGTACGTTAAAGGCGATACATCTAATGTATTTACCAAACCGTCTTATTGATAACGACAATATTAACAATAGTTGTGTTTAATACGTCATGATGGAACATGTGCATCTGGCCGAAGAGGAGGAGGATCTTTATTCTGGGTACAACGACTATAACCCAACTTTTGACTCCGAGGTAAGTTAACTGTAGTTACTGTACAATACAACAACAACATATTACATTATCTCTTTTGTTTATAGTCCAGTGGTGCCCAAACGTTTTCATGTCAAGGACCCCCAAATGCCCCCCCCCCCCCCCCCCCCCCCCTTTTGAAAAGATATGCCAGGGAGTATAGGGACCCCCATAAGAGAAGTTTTTACTGCTAGCAGTGATTCTCAACCATATTCATTTCAAGGACCCCCCAGTTTGACATTAACTATTAGACTACGGACCCCCATTTAATGGCATTTCTTTCTCTGGGACCCCCAATTTACAGTATATTGTAAAATCAAATGGAACAATTGGTTCCATTTGTACACTCTCAGAGTTACAGACCTGGCTATAAGGGTCCATTTGGTTACAAACTATCATTTTTAGCTGGGGAGTCGGGACCCCCCGGAACTGCATCAATGACCCCTGGGGGTCCCCCCCCCCGAACCCCACTTTGGAACCACTGGTTTAGTATACATACATATTCATAGAATGCATAAGAAAATATGATTGATGATCATAATGTAATGTCTTATTGCATAGGGTAAGTGATTTAGATGTTGAAATAAGTAAATCTAGCTCTATAATTCTGTTACTATACCAGAGTCTCTGTCTGTGTGTGAAATTGGAATTGATGACTCGCACGAGCCCATAGACGCCAATGCATTCCGTAAACCTCCGGATATCCCCATGCTTAATAGAAGTCTATGTAGAAGAGCCGCCATTGGACTGAAGCCCCATGAAGTGAACAGAGTTTGCGTAACTATGTCTTACTCTATGGCTCTGCATTGGTAGATGGTTACTCTCTCCTGATTGGCTGAAATGAGCAACCCACCTGAAAATGTATTGTATTTTTATTAAAGAGCTGGTCGGACGGTAACGATTATGTTTTGTGTTAAGTTAACCAAAACATATCACTTTACCCTACCTTTTAATTATCAACCATATTATTATTATATTCCAGGAGCTGGACAACGACGCAGGCTTTCAGCAAGCAGTGAGGACCAGTCATGGAAGAAGACCTCCTGTAAGTCCACGCTCTGTAAACTCTGTGTTCTGATTTATATGAGAGAGGCTGGGTGACATGCTAAATAAATGGCGGCTGTGGCTCAGGAGGTAGAGCAGGTCGTCCAATGATCCCTGGGTCGGTGGTTCGAATCCCGGCTCCTCCTCCTGTCCACATGTCGAAGTGTCCTTGGGCAAGACACTGAACCCTACACTGCCTCCAATGAGTCGGTCGGTGTGAGCTCGCCACCGTCGGTGTGTGAATGTGGGAAGTGAGGACGCTGGCATCGACTGTTCGCCGCGTCACCTCCCAATGTATGAATGAATGAACCGTTGTAAAGAGCTTTGAGCACTTGGAAAAGCGCTATAAAAATGCAATTAATTATGGTAAATGGTGCATTTATATAGCGCCTTTATCCAAGGCGCTTTACATAGATTGTGCATTACATTCACCCATTCATACGCACGTTCATACACCGATGGCGGCAGAAACCATGCAAGGCACCAATCAAGCACATCAGGAGCAATTAGGGGTTCAGGGGGTCTTGCTCAAGGACACTTTGACACTAACTCTGGGGGAGATCGGGTTCGAACAGCCAACCTTGCGGTTACCATCCAGCCACTCTACCCCTGAGCCACCGCCGCTGCATATGCTGAATGTAGTTATCTAGTCCACGTGATTCTCAAACGTTTGGCTCAGAGAGGGCACCCCTGTTAAATAGCTTTTTTCAGCCACGGCACCTATGAATTATAGCACCTATGTCATGATATTACAGTACACATGTAAATCTTTCCCCTTGAGATACGGTATGTCAGTAAGAAAACTTCAGACAATATCTGTGTCCATTATAGGACTGAAATTTACTTTATACTTCAAGTTACCACTTGAACGCCAGCATCCCTATTCTGGGGGGGAACATTCACCAAAAACAGCGGATCTACAAGCTCTCTGTGAGCTGGTAAACCGTGATCTAGTGTATATGTAGTTGGTGTTTAACAACAAGCCTTTGTTTAAAGAAGAATATAATATGAAGTTTGTTTGAACAGTTGTACAGTATATACAGTAACTTAGTCTTTTCTTTCCCAGATGACTGCCAAGTTTCCAGGGACAGCCATTGGTGGTCGGCCTATTGGGACATCTTTCGGAGTAAGTTTAGTGACATGGATGCTTGCCTTTGATGCCTTGAAACGGCTGCTATCTCTGTAAAAAAATATCGGCTCGACTCGAACCCGCAACACGTTGTCAGGCTGCATTAGAGCCTATTATATGTGGTATGCACCTGGACCGCTAGACCAGTGGGTGCCATTATTAGACCCTGTCTTGTTTGTTTGTCTTAACCCATTTTGACCTGAGATCAGATTATAAAAATGTGTTCTACATCCTGACAGTTTTCTGAAAAAGCTATGTTTCTATGTCAGTCGTTGTTCGATTTTTCAACACTTTTCAACATTTTTCCTACAAGCTCATAGCGCGCCACTCGGCGGCGCGCTATGAGCTTGTAGATCTGCTATTTTTCAATAGCTAAAGCATAACATAATAAAGGGATTCCCGCCCAAAATGGGTTAAATTGTCAGAAAATTACAAAACAAAGAAGTTGGCAGATAGGATAGAGATAGACTACCGGTATTCAAGATGACATCCGAAAAAGTCAAAGACTTGATAAACAACAAAACACGTTTTTGAGGGAAAAACCAAAGCCAAAGGTTTTTAATCTTGTAAACGTTGTGCCTTGCAGTCTCGAACGGCTATGGTGTCTTCAATGGGCAGACCCATGACTGGAGCTGTGCAGGTGAGACGGCATTATACTGTGTATTACAATGATTCTTCTTTCTCAAACACACACACACACACACACACAAACGCAAGCACGCACGCACACACGCGCATCCCTATTGTCGGCATGTCAGGAACATTTCTTCGAATTAATTTACAAACTAGCAGATCTACAAGCTCAGAATGTGTCGCATCGTGACACCGTCATGCGAGGTACTGTATTTATAAGTCAGGCTTTATGTGTCAGAGAGTGCATTTGAACTGCTTTTGCTTATTGGAGTCAGTCACAGAGGAGTATTTATGTACACCAAATGATTAAAGTAAAGCATAATGGCCTACTTAGGTACTGCATTTCAGATAGGTGAGGCGAGCTGTATTGATGCTTTACTGATAAATAACATAACAAAAACCTCATGTCCTTCATGCACGGTATGCCAGGATGGAGTATCAAGACCTATGACTGCAGTCAGAGCCGCTGGTTACACCTCGTCTTTGACCAGAGGTAGGTGTTACTGACCTGTTATTTAGCAGGCTGTGGTCAGAGTGGAGTCACAGTCAGACGTTTTCAATGGGCATGAAACCCTAGACTAATGTTATTTTCCAGTGGATGTAAAAAAAAAAAGACAGCTAAGAAAAGAGCAAGCTGGGTTTAGGAAAGATAAATCACATACAGACTCTATTGCAACCCTGAGAATTATCATAGAACAGTGTGTAGAATGGCAAACCTCCCTCTATGTAAATGTTGTGCATTTTGAAAAAGCATTTGACAGTCTAGACAGGGAATCGGCAATGCACAGCTGACATTTAGGATCTTGCGGACGATCTGGGCTATCCAAACAACTCTCTAAGAACGCCAAGCTACAGATCTTCAACATCAACACGAAGACTGTCCTGCTCTATGACTCTGAAACATGGAAGACCACAGAGGGCCAAAATGAGGAGTTATGGAGGATCACAAAATAGGACAGTATAGCTATTACCATTAAAAGGAGGAACTGGATAGGACACAGATAACACCACGAGACAGGCCACTGTCCTTAAGAACATTGAAATGAGCTGGAGGAAAGCAAAGAGCTCTGGTGAAAGCCTTGACCCCTCAACGGGGTCAAGTAAATCACATTGGCACACTGTCTGTTACCCAGGCCAACAGTGAAGGGGTGTCAGCGTCAGGGGCCACAGTAGACATGACCTATTCGGGTGAGGAGAATTGGCAAAACGGAAAAGAAAACGCAACCTCTGGTTACACTCGTTCAAAAAAGTTGACATGGAATACCACATGATGCAACACAGAACACAACATTTTTGTTGACCATTTTCAGGCTCAACGTTTGACCCACTGGGCCAGTCCAAAGGACCTGCACCTCCACTGGAGCCCAACAACGACGACACGTATGTTTTCTCCTTCAGTCTAAATTAAACCACACAGTTTATATATAATAATACCTGAAAAACAGACAACTTTCAGGTTTTCTCAGGTGTAAACGGAACTACCTCCATAATATATCAGTCAAATCATGACTCGAAATCTTGACAGACCATGAATTAAATTCTCAGGTAGCCACAACTGACTTCAGTTCAGGCCATGATGGACAGTATTTCTCTTGGCTTCTAACTTTAATAACACTGACTCTGTGTAAAGTCAAACCCTAACCCTATAGATATTTTATTCAAAGTTTGTATGATTTTTATTCTTCTAAAGAGTATAGAACAATACATGTTCAGAACCATAAAACCCTGATGATGATCTTGCAGGCCTGAGGAGAAGATCAAGATCCTGGAGAGGAAAGTGAACGACCTGATCGAGGAGAGCTGTTTGGCACACAGCCTGGTCGCCCCTCAGCTGGTCAGACTCTGTCATTCACTGTCACGTTTACACATTAGTTTACAGCCTGGTCGCCCCTCAGCTGGTCAGACTCTGTCATTCACTGTCACCTTTACACATTAGTTCACAGCCTGGTCGCCCCTCAGCTGGTCAGACTCTGTCATTCACTGTCACCTTTACACATTAGTTCACAGCCTGGTCGCCCCTCAGCTGGTCAGACTCTGTCATTCACTGTCACGTTTACACATTAGTTCACAGCCTGGTCGCCCCTCAGCTGGTCAGACTCTGTCATTCACTGTCACGTTTACACATTAGTTCACAGCCTGGTCGCCCCTCAGCTGGTCAGACTCTGTCATTCACTGTCACGTTTACACATTAGTTCACAGCCTGGTCGCCCCTCAGCTGGTCAGACCCTGTCATTCACTGTCACGTTTACACATTAGTTCACAGCCTGGTCGCCCCTCAGCTGGTCAGACTCTGTCATTCACTGTCACGTTTACACATTAGTTCATGATTCATTGTCACACAAATAATCACGATTTAATTGTGTTTTTTGGCATTGGAAATTGTTCTTCTGGAATGTAGGTGATTTTCTCTCGAGTTTGTGTGTGTGTGTATGTACAGTTGTGTGCGTGCGTGAGCATGTACTGTATGAACACTGAACAGTATATAATGTGACCGTGTGTCTTTTATTTTCCAGGCACTTGAAAAAGCCAAAGACGCCGGAAGAAAGGAGAGAGCCCTGGTGAGACAGAGAGAGCAGACCGGCAACGGAGACCACATTAATCTAGACCTCACTTACTCGGTGAGTACCTCCCATGCATCACCACCACTCTAACGGAGACCACATTAATCTAGACCTCACCTACTCGGTGAGTCCCTCCCATGTATCACCACCACTCATATATCACTATTATATTGAAATATCGAGATATGAGGGTAGATTGTGTCTGGGATTTGGGATATCGTAATTTTGTGGTATGGCACAAGTGTTTTCTACTTCTCTATACTTTCAAAAATATTCAAAAAATAGCAGTCCACAACATATTGCTTATAGCATATAGCTCATAGCACGGCACTGAGAGCTTGTATGCCTGCTATTTTTGATAAATCGTGAAAATGTAGTGCAAGTCTTTAATATTTATTCTTTCAGAGACAATCATTGCTTCTGGGGGGGTCCTTGGAACAACATATTTTCAGATGGGGTTCGGTGGGCCAATTACAGATAATTCTTGGGGTCCTTGACATGAAAATGTTTGAGAACGACTGAAATAGAAACATGGGTTTTTTGAGAAAACTGGTCAGGATTTAGAAGACATTCGTAGAATCGTCCTCAGGTCGAAATGGTTTTAAGTAAAGATTGTGACGGGCCTTTTGTCTTCTAATGCAGGTTCTGTTCAATCTAGCTAACCAGTACGCTAATAACGACATGTGCCCAGAGGCTCTGAACACCTACCAGGTCATCGTGAAGAACAAGATGTTCAGTAACGCGGGTGAGTACCGTGCGTACGCGGCCCGATGCATGCTTCGTCGCACGCCGGAAATAGTCTACCACGCTGAGAACATGGGCGATGGGTCCTGAGTTTTGCTAGGTCTGCTATTTCCTGAGTGTGGCGCTGCATACATTGGGCATACCACTGATGATGGGAAGCTGGGCTCACACTGCAGACGTTTTTAAATCCACGAATGATTTTGGAAATCGGATCGCTTCACGCTCTTCTCTGTAAATCTCAAACATGCACACACTAGGGCAGGGGGCGCCCACACATTTCTGACGTGAGAGCTACTTTCAAAATGACAACAAGATCTACCCGCCGGGAAAAACATTATACCATTGCTGAAAATAGTTTAAATATGTAATGTACCTGAGGGGGGCTTTGGAATATAGAGCTGTCGTTACATATACAGTAGGCTATAAGACAAATGCACTTGGAATGGGAAATGGAGGGGGAAGAAATGGAATAAGTAGGGTTTTTTTTTTTTTTTTTTTTGTAATGCTACCAATGTTTTTGTGCACAGTAACACTCTTTAATACTGTCCAATACATACTTGGATGGGGAATTATGACAGGCAGTTGCTGCTGTCAAAATATGACCCCCCCAGTCAAAAAACTAGTTGCTTAATGCCCTAGTGACTAGGGCATTAAGCAACTAGTCGACTATTCAACTAGTCGACTAGTAAATCCACTAAATCCAAACGACCTTGTTTGTACTAGTTGACAAGTTTTTTTTGTAGGCCTCAAGATCAGGTAAATTATAGTTATAGTGGCCCAGGCCGTAGCGTAACGGTCTGGGCACCGGACTGGTGATCCAGTCGCGGTGTGCCGCGGGTTCGACTCCCGAACCCGACACGGCCTTTACCGCATGTCATCCCCCCATCTCTCTCCCGTTTCCTGTCAGCCTACTATCTGTCCCTTAAAAAAATCAATAAAAGGCGTAAGCCGCAAAAAAAATATCTTAAAAAAAAAAAAAAAATTATAGTTATAGTCACCAATGTACAGAGTTTTTAAATGTACAAATATTTATTAAAAAGAAAAACTACTCGACTAGTAAAATAGTCAAAATGACTAGAAGTGAAAGCCATAGCACACACTAGCACATTTCATAATTGCCACTAGCAGCCCTAAAACATAATCCCATAGAAATATAACACCTGCTGTCACTATCCTTTTCTCTCTGTCGTTCTGCCCTAAAACATAACCCCATAGAAATAAAACACCTGCTGTCACTATCCCTTCTCTCTGTCATTCTGCCCTAAAACATAACCCAATAGAAATAAAACACCTGCTGTCACTATCCCTTCTCTCTCCAGGGCGCCTCAAGGTCAACATGGCCAACATCTACTTCAAGCAGAAGAACTACCTGAAGGCCATCAAGTTCTACCGCATGGCGCTGGACCAGATCCCCAACACGCACAAGGAGATGAGGATCCGGATCATGCAGAACATCGGCGTGGTCTTCGTGCGCATGGGCCAGTACTCGGACGCCATCACCTCCTTCGAGCACATCATGAGCGAGAGCCCCAACATCAAGACGGGCTTCAACCTCATCCTCTGCTACTACGCCATCGGAGACCGCGACAAGATGAAGAAGGCCTTCCAGAAGCTCATCTGTGTGCCGCTGGGCGTCGACGAGGACGACAAGTACATCTCCACCAACGTGAGTTTATACGTTCAGAAAGTAATTACTGCTACGACCTCAGTACTGAAGATGACAAGTACATCTCCACCAACGTGAGTTTATACGTTCAGAAAGTCATCGTTGCTACGACCTCAGAACTGAAGATGGGGCGAGGCACAACATGCAGCACAGGATAGGACCAGATGGAAGCAGAAGCAGAACAGCCTTATGTTCCACCAGGAACAAAGAGGATTAAGTAATCATTGCTTTAAAGTGTTTGTTCAGTAACGAGGAACGTTTGGTTACGTTTTAAGCAGCATACCCTACCTGTGCCAAGATGTAAAGTTGCGTTATTTAACACAATCCATGCCACCATGCCTCTGTTACAACAGAAAGGCTGTGCCGGTGCCAGAGATGAGGGACAAATGAAAGAATAAATAACCGTGGGCACATCCATGTGCATGTCAGATATATATATATATAAAATATTTAAAAAAATTAATAAACAGAAAATACATTTTCAGGTGGATTGCCATGAGAGTAAACATCTGTCAGCTTCCATTGTACAGTGTTTCCGGTCTGCTCACTTCTTTGACTGTCACCACTTCTAATATTGTTCATCCTGTGTCCTGTATGAGTTCTCTCTCCTTATTGGATAACATCGGTATCCCAAGCTGAAAATGTGTTTTTCTGTTTACTAAAGTGCTGGAGAGACAGGGAGCCTGTTACTGAACAAACACTGTTAGCAATGATTGCTGGCAGAATATAGAGCGAAGGATTACCTACCTGGGATTCAGCGCCAGGTTCCCTGGCCTGCACAAGCACCTACAACAGGGGTGGGAAACTTTAAAGTTGGAGAAGGCCACCATATTTCCACACTCACTCCAGAGGGCCACATTGCATATACTGTCATAGCAAAAAATAGCAGATCTATAAGCTCAAAACGTGTCGCAGTGCGACGCGTTTTGAGCTTGTAGATCTGCTATTTAATTTCAAATGCATTTAGTACTTTTTTTTACTTAAATGCAAACTAATGCTACTAATAGACTGAAGTAATTAAAATGGGTTTGCATGTTTGGAATTGTAACAGCTGAAATCAATAATATATCAGCATTCTAATATTAACCTGAGGGCTGCATTAAGTGAAGGTGAGGGCCGCATGTGGCCCCCGGGCTGTATGACCTACAATGTCTACTGTTGAGAAATAAGGAAGAGCTTGTTTGAGCAGAGGATACGTTGTGGTTTGACTTTGATGCAACACCTCTTTTCAACCAGTAGGTGTCACCACAGGATATATAATTATCCATAGCAGGGAGTTCAACTCCAACAAATGCAGTTGTGTTAGTTGTATTGTATCAACATACTGTGCCATACAAAATGTTTTTTCTTTTTTTTTAGATTTGTATTTGGCTTTTCTGCCTTTATTGATAGATACAAGTGAAGAATGATAGGAAAGAGGGGGAGAGAGAGAGAGAGAGAGAGAGAGAGACGGGGGGAGGTGAACACACAGCAAAAGGTCGTCATGAACGGGACTCGAAGTCGAACACGCAACGCGCTGTCAGGCCAGAGCCTATATGTGGCATGATGCGCCTGGACCGCTAGGCCAACGGGCGCCACGAAATACAAATATGTATTTAGAAAACATGTTATGGAACGCAGATTTAAAGGGAAAAAATTGAAAAAAGGAGCTCTTCTAAAATGCTCATCCAAAACACACTCTCGCTGAACAGTTAAAAACACCAGCCGTGCGCGCCTAAATCACAGAATAGACACTCCGCTGTCATTGAAAACCAGCCCCAAATCTCGTCAGCACTCAACCCAACATTATCGTCACAATATCGCTATCAAGGTATTTGGTTGAAACATTAGTGAAACTCCTCGACTCCTTCAAAACCGCTCTTAAAGGGCACCTACGGACGGCTGCAATTCGAAACTGGCCCCCGTAAAATCGGAATCCCCCTCACTGTATACTGTATGTTTCTTTTCCCTTTTTACCTCATTTATGATGAATTCCTGTTCTGTTCTTTGGCTATATAGAAGTGTCTATTTGTACGTCTCTAAATGTTTTGATGAATTGAACAAGGTGGACCCTCTTGTAAACAAGATGTTAAACAAACTGTTAATACATATTTCAATCAATCAATCAATCAATCACTGTCGAAGCGGCTGGTTGACTCAACATGCTTTTCTCTCTTTGTGTGTTCGTCTCTTTTCAGGACGACACCCGAGCAAACATGGTGATCGAGGCTATTAAGAATGACAAGCTTCATCAGATGGAGAGAGAGCGGTGAGCAAAATACAATATTATATACATTAATATAATATATACATTAATATACAATAATACGGAATTCAAAGGAAAGTATACGCACATCTCTAAAAAGCGTTCAGGTGCTGAACAAAGAGTGCGTACAGGAGAATGAGAAAAATAGAAAAATGTCCGCACACTATTGTGTAGCTCCCACAGGAATTATTTTTTAATCTTTCGACCCCTTATGGGTCTTCGTCAGGTATGGACGAAGACCCATAAGGGGTCGAAACGTTGTCATCAGTGTGCGGGACATTTTCTCCTTCTCCTCAAAACCCAATGCTACTGTACCTGCCATCAGTTGAAACCCCGGCACCCAGATTGAACACAAACACATTACAGTAGTACAAGTTCATATGTGCATGGGTGACCGGGCCTTCTGCTCGGTCGCCCCCGAACTGTGGAGCGTTCTCCCCGCCCACCTGAGAGCCCCACAGTCGGTCGACACTTTTAAGAGAGGACTAAAAACTTTCCTTTTTACCAAAGCATTTTTATAGCCTTGCCCTTGTGTTTTAAATGTTCCTGTTCTTTTAGATGTTTTTAATGGTGTGTTGTTTCTTCTGCTTTTATT
Organism: Protomyctophum parallelum; assembly: GCF_964188405.1. Taxonomy (NCBI): domain Eukaryota; kingdom Metazoa; phylum Chordata; class Actinopteri; order Myctophiformes; family Myctophidae; genus Protomyctophum; species Protomyctophum parallelum. The sequence continues at coordinate 46,330,764 of NC_139707.1, read as the reverse complement.
CATTTGCTGTAGCACTTTGAGATTCTGACGAATATAAAGTGCGTTATAAATAAAATCCATTATTATTGTTATGTATTTTGGAAAACAACACATAAATGCAATGTTTGGCGTAACTAAGAGATTAGCTGATATACCAGCTTTCCTCATCCCACCCTTCTGTGTTGTTTGACTCCCAGGACAGCCCTGGCCGAGAAGTACATCATGACCTCTGCCAAGCTCATCGCCCCCGCCATAGAGAGCTCCTTTGCGGCTGGATTCGACTGGTTTGTGTTTTCTTTTATTTATATGACTAGCCCATTCTGACCTGAGATCAGATTCATACGAGGTTTCCGCCGGACACACACTGGTCTGATGAACCCATTCTGACCTGAGATCAGATTCTAAAAATGTCAGTCGCTCTTCGATGTTTCAAAAATAGCAGATCTACAAGCTCATATCGCGCCACTCATAACATGACGCCGACACCAAAATGGGTGCCCGGTCAGAATGGGCTAGGGATGAAATTAATCATCAATCATTTTTGTAAAAAAAATAAGAAGATTATTCCATCGATTTACTTTTCTGATTAATCAAATAATCGTTAAGCACAGTTTTGTGATTTGTTCGATATCAATTGACGTGAAAAATGGCGGATTTTGTCGCTGTCGGGAGGAAACCAGTTATTCAGCTAACTCTAACACTCTTTACATCTGTGTGTTGGTTAGAAACATTTGGAACCGATGAGAAGTATTAACCCATTTAGGCCTGACATCGAAATTTAAAAAATGTATTTTTTAAAATGTATTTTTTCTGAAAAACCTCATGTTTCTATATCAGTCGTTATAATTGTCCTTGACAATATTTCATGTCAAGGACCCCAAAAATTATATATGTAATATGCCGCCGACCCCCCCCCATCTGAAAATATGTTGTTCCAGGGACCTCTCCAGAAGCAAAGATTTGAGTTAAAAACTGAAACACTGAACACACTATTTTTCAATAGCTAAATTATAACAATGTTTAGAACACCAAAAGGGGTTCCCGCCCAAAATGGGTTAAAAAGTGCTTTGGACAAAACCTCTTAACTCCATTGGACCCTCAAACTGTCTGCTAAAGCAGGTAACTCCACCTCTCCTCCCCCTCTCATGCAAGTAATTGACAATATATAAAGTCACAATACCAACTTTGAGGAGGCAGTATTGCTTTGTTTTAAAAATATAAGATTTTCTTCATTTCCTGAAAATTTATATTTTTAATTTTCTGAAAATTATGAGTTGGTTGTGGTTTCTTCCAGACAGAAATTTAATAATTTACAATTTATCAATTGCCAATTTTTTTTTAGACACGCTATATCCGCTTCTTGAAAATGATACTGCATTTTCAGGTTGGGATACAAACTTTATCCAATCAGGAGAGTAGAGCTCAAAGATAATCGATCAGCTCCAATATTGTCTGCAATTTGCACTTCGCTGTACTTTATGAGGACGGTAATGAATGTAAATGTATTTTTTTTTAGGTGTGTGGACATGGTGAAGAGCTCTCACTACGTAGAGTTGGCCAATGACCTGGAGATCAACAAAGCTATCACCTACCTGAGACAGAGGGACTTCAACCAGGTCAGTTAAGTCAGCCCACGGACCCCCATAACTCTGCAGTGGAACCAAAAGCAAAGTGCTTCTCCATTATTTGATTGAAAATAAAAAATAATCGTGGAAAGAATAATCACAGCCCTGGTTCCTTGTATGACAGTTTGCTGCATTGCTGTTGCTAGCATGTCTGCTGTGCATCTTACTGACTGTCTGTAAGCTCTATACTCACTCCCTACATTATGTCTTGTTTTGCCTTGTCCCCCCCCCCCCCCCCACACACACACACACACACGCACACCTGCATTTCCATCTGCATGGCTAAAGGTTGAGGTACGTGTGCTTGTTTCATTGTTTTGTGAGTGTCTTGTATTGTTTGTATTGTTTGTGTTGCACGGTTTTGGGTCGAGTGTCAACGTGCTGTGTGTTGCTCTAATATCTCTGTGTTCTCTCTCTACTGTACTCTCTACTGTACAGGCTGTTGATACACTATAATATATCTGTGTTCTCTCTCTACTGTACAGGCTGTTGATACACTATAATATCTCTGTGTTCTCTCTCTACTGTACAGGCTGTTGATACACTGAAGACATTTGAAAAGAAAGACAGCCGAGTGAAGAGCGCCGCCGCCACCAACCTCGCCTTCCTCTATTTCCTGGTATGCTCCCGCCCAGTTTGTTCGTTATTTATTTTTATTTTATTTCTTTAATTTTTATCTCACGATTTTGTAACCCGTATTTCACCCTTGTGTCAATTATCTAATGTGATCCTGGGCTCTACATACCCTCCGCCAACCTAGTCCCCATATATGGGGGACATGGGGAGAGCAACGGACTTGAACTCATGCTTCCTTCATGCCTGAGTGTCCAAGTTGCTCCTTTACACCTGACAGGGGGGAGTTTCCCTGGTTGGACGTAGCGCGTGGAAGGAACACGTTATTCCAACCAGTTCCTTTCCCCTCCATCAGGCGCCCCGGCTGGCCAGGGGGAGGCAGTTTAGAGACCAGGATTACTGCATGTGATTTTTGTGAGGGTACCTACCCTAGGGGACCCGGGGAGTTCGTTAATTTTAACCACGTCGACTTGGTGTCCCAATTTTGGGCATGCATGTCGATCATGCTTGTCGACCAATACATGTAGTTGGGGACCCCCTAGATTCGATCCACCTCCCCAGACCCCAATTTAAGAAACACTTTTTCCATCCTGGTCTCTATACTGCCTCTCCCTGGCCAGCCTGATGGAGGGGAAAGGAACTGGTTGGAATAACGTGTCCCTTCCACGCGCTACGTCCAACCAGGGAAACTCCCACCTGTCAGGTGAAATGAAGTGGTTTCTTTGGACTCCTCATGCATAGAAGGAAGAATGAGGTCAGTCCGTTGCTCAGCCTAGGTTGTCAGAGGAAGTGTAGCACCCAGGATTAAACAATTGACACTGGGTGAAAAAAATGGGTTGCAAAATCATGGGATAAACATTTATAGAAAACTACAAAAAAACCACACTACAAAAAACCACTAGAACCACTATTTTACCATAATTTTATCAAATAATTTTATTTGTAAGATTTTAACCCATTTTGGGCGGGAACCCCTTTTGGTGTTTGAAGCATTATGTTACGCTTTAGCTATTGAAAAATAGCAGATCTACAAGCTCATAGCGCTGCACCGAGTGCCGTGCTACGAGCTTGTAGGTCTGCTATTTTTGAAAAATCGTAAAAATGTGGCACAAATCTTTGCATACCGGTATATATTCTTTCAGAGTGAACGTTTTAACTAAAATCTTTGCTTCTGGGAGGAGGTCCCTGGAACAACATATTTTCAGATGGGGGTCAGTGGCCAAATACATATTTTTTTGGGGGTCCTTGACATGAAAATGTTTGAGAACCTCTGACATAGATACATTCCCTCCCCCTATCTCCCTCCAACCCCCTCCCTCCCTACCCCCGACCCCCTCCCGACCTAAACAATTAGTCAAAAATAGAACTACAAAACGCGTGTTGGAGATTAAACAACAAATAACAGCCAGAACCAGCAACTGCATTTATTTAATGACATGTGAAAAATGTGGTTTACAATATGTCGGAGAAACGGGTAAAACAATAGCTACAAGGCTGGGACAACACAGATACAATATTAACAATGCAAAAAAGACAACCACAAGGTTGGTTCAACATTTCATGGCTCACGGCATTGAAGCCCTAAAAGGTGCTGGACTTCAACACAATCCCAACTGGACAGTATAGGACAAAGACGTTTTAATGAAAAACAGTGGATTAAGAACCTCAACACGGATTTTCCTGGAAGCTTAAACATGCCTAAAATCAGATCTTGAATACAACAAAACTTAAACTTAAACCCCCCCCCCCCCCCCCCTTACAGGAGAAAGACTACGAGCAAGCGGAGCGCTACGCTGACCTAGCCATGAGCGCGGACCGCTACAACCCGGTGGCGCTCATCAACAAAGGCAACACGGTGTTCGTCAAGCAGGAGTACGACAAGGCTGCCGAGTTCTACAAGGAGGCGCTGAGGAACGACTCCTCGTGCACCGAGGCCCTGTACAACTTAGGTCAGTGACTCCTCCTGCACACAGAGGCCCTGTACAACTTAGGTCAGTGACTCCTCCTGCACACAGAGGCCCTGTACAATTTTGGTCAGTGACTCCTCCTGCACACAGAGGCCCTGTACAACTTAGGTCAGTGACTCTTCCTCCTGCACACAGAGGCCCTGTACAACTTAGGTCAGTGACTCCTCCTGCACACAGAGGCCCTGTACAATTTTGGTCAGTAACTCCTCCTGCACACAGAGGCCCTGTACAACTTAGGTCAGTGACTCCTCCTCCTGCACACAGAGGCCCTGTACAACTTAGGTCAGTGACTCCTCCTCCTGCACACAGAGGCCCTGTACAACTTAGGTCAGTGACTCCTCCTCCTGCACACAGAGGCCCTGTACAATTTAGGTCAGTGACTCCTCCTGCACACAGAGGCCCTGTACAACTTAGGTCAGTGACTCCTCCTCCTGCACACAGAGGCCCTGTACAACTTAGGTCAGTGACTCCTCCTCCTGCACACAGAGGCCCTGTACAACTTAGGTCAGTGACTCCTCCTCCTGCACACAGAGGCCCTGTACAACTTAGGTCAGTGACTCCTCCTCCTGCACACAGAGGCCCTGTACAACTTAGGTCAGTGACTCCTCCTGTACACAGAGGCCCTGTACAACTTAGGTCAGTGACTCCTCCTGCACACAGAGGCCCTGTACAACTTAGGTCAGTGACTCCTCCTCCTGCACACAGAGGCCCTGTACAACTTAGGTCAGTGACTCCTCCTGCACACAGAGGCCCTGTACAACTTAGGTCAGTGACTCCTCCTCCTGCACACAGAGGCCCTGTACAACTTAGGTCAGTGACTCCTCCTGCACACAGAGGCCCTGTACAACTTAGGTCAGTGACTCTTCCTGCACACAGAGGCCCTGTACAACTTAGGTCAGTGACTCCTCCTGCACACAGAGGCCCTGTACAACTTAGGTCAGTGACTCCTCCTCCTGCACACAGAGGCCCTGTACAACTTAGGTCAGTGACTCCTCCTCCTGCACACAGAGGCCCTGTACAACTTAGGTCAGTGACTCCTCCTCCTGCACACAGAGGCCCTGTACAACTTAGGTCAGTGACTCCTCCTCCTGCACACAGAGGCCCTGTACAACTTAGGTCAGTGACTCCTCCTGCACACAGAGGCCCTGTACAACTTAGGTCAGTGACTCCTCCTGCACACAGAGGCCCTGTACAACTTAGGTCAGTAGTTTGTGTCTGAGACAAGTTAATAATAATAAACCTTTATTTGTATAGCACCTTTCATGGCATGGAATGCAGCTCAAAGTGCTTTACAGAGCAATGGAGAAAAGAAAGAAAAGAAAAGCAAGGCATAAAACATTAAAAACATGAGCAGTAATGCAATACAGTGAGGACATGACATGAATAACAAAAAAAACGTAAAAGATCAATTAAAAGCAAGAGTGTAGAAAACACTGTCCACACACAGACAGTTGATTGACAGATTGTTTGTCCCGCCCCCTCTCCCCCAGGCCTGACCTATAAGAAGCTGAGTCGTCTGGAAGAGGCTCTGAGCTGCTTCCTGAAGCTCCACGCCATCCTCAGGAACAGCGCACAGGTCATGTTTCAGCTGGCACACCTGTATCCTACTGATGGTGCGTGTGTGTGTGTGTGTGTGTGTGTGTGTGTGTGTGTGTGTGCGACGTGTGTGCTGACTACTTGACTACTTGGATTTATATAGTCTTTTTCGGTTCCTCATATGTCCAATAAATACTGTTACTTTTCAGGATTAAAATTCGAAAATAGCTAAAGTAGTTAAAGCTCAAAGCGAGTTGCTTCGATCTGCTACTTTAATTCATAAAATAAATAATAGAATACTGGATCTCTTGTCCACTAGTCCCTTCCTAACATTTTATTCTAGTTTTTATTTGTTGACGAAATTGTCAGTATATTTAGTCTCAGCTTTAGTCACCGTAGCTTCGTTTTAATTTAGTTTCCATTTAGTTTTCCTCAGTGAAAAAAAGGTAGTCAACGAACATTTTTCCTCTTAGTTTTAGTCGACGAAAACAACACTGCATTTACAATTTACAATTGTAAACAATTTACAATTTAGGCATTTAGCAGACGCTCTTAATCCAGAGCGACTTACATTAAGCAAGAACAAAAAAAGCATGGGCATAGATCACATAAAAACATTTATCAAGAAACATGCGTAAGCTAAGAAAGTAACAGTGGAATATCTATATAATGAAGCTATACATATAAACTATACATATATACTACTATGCTATACATATGTACTATGACGTGCTATGACTACATACAATGCAATTATAGTGCTGTCTACATAACATGCTATAAGTCTGTATCAAATGCTATCCAAGTCTACAGAAATGCTATCTAAGGGGGTGGGGTAAGTGCTATGGGCCATGATGGAGTCTGAAAAGGTGGGTTTTCAGACTACGGCGGAAGATTGGGAGTGATGCTGCAGTTCTGACTGCAGTGGGAAGTGCATTCCACAGTTTTGGAGCCAGAAGGGAGAAGAGTTTGGGACGTGTGGAGCGTTGTCCCGGCGTTTTTTAGTGAGGGTACTTCCAGCTTCCCTGAGTGCGCGCGAGGGTTTGTAGGGTTCGATCATACTTGCAAGATATGGGGGGGCATTCCACCGTGTGGGAGCAGCTAGCTATACGGCCGATGCCCGGTCGCCCTTATTATAGTTACTCGTCTATGACTGGTATACGCACGGCGCCCGTTGTTGTTGTCCTTGACCGCCGCGGTGTGTTCCAGCTATGAGCTGATGGAGGACCCGCAGCAGGCCATGGAGTGGCTGATGCAGCTCATCAGCGTCACCCCCACGGACCCCCACGTCCTCGCCAAGCTGGCAGAGCTGTACGACGGAGAGGGGGACAAGTCCCAGGCCTTCCAGTACTACTATGAGGTAAGAGAGGGGGACAAGTCCCAGGCCTTCCAGTACTACTATGAGGTAAGAGAGGGGGACAAGTCCCAGGCCTTCCAGTACTACTATGAGGTAGCGTATACATTTCAGTGGCGTTTCCAGGAATTACATTTTTTGGGCAGGCAAGATGTGTTAACCCATTCTGACCTGAGATCAGATTCATACGAGGTTTCCACTGGGACACACACTGGTCTGACGAACCCATTCTGACCCGAGATCAGATTCCAAAAATGTCAGTCGTTCTTCGATTTTTCAAAAATAGCAGACCTACAAGCTCGTATCGCGCCACTCGGTGGCGCGATATGAGCTTGTAGATCTGCTATTTTTAAATAGCTAAAGCACGACATGATGCTGACACCAAAATGGGTGCCCGTTCAGAATGGGTTAATTGTCGTCTCCCCCGCCGCGCACAATCGTAGCACTAAAGGTTTTCAAAGAGAGAGGAGGGGAGTTGCACCACTCGGTTCACACGGGTGTGATTTTTTTTGTCATTGTATGGACATTTTGGCCTGCAGGCAGAAAATGGATTTGGACAGGCGGACGGCGGGACGCCTGTCCTCGCCTTATTGTAGATACGCGCCACTGATACATTTGACAGGAAATGAGGGGGAGACAAATAGGTAGCACATTGAAACTTAGAAAGTACTCGCTTTTTGTTATTGACAGACACCAACAAACAAAGTTTGTTTATTGGTGTGCGCCAACGGAAGTTTGTTTATTGTTGTGTGCCAATAAAGAAAGTTTGAAATGTGAGTTCTTTGACATTTTGGATGTGGATTATTTTTTTTTATTCCCACTTTTGGTAATTCAACTGTTGTTTGATAGGAAACCTCTCGCATGGACGATACTCTCTTATGCTCTGAACAATGCAAAACTGTGTGTGTCTGTGTCTGTGTCTGTGTCTCCAGTCTTTCAGATATTTCCCCTCCAACATTGATGTGATAGAATGGCTGGGAGCGTATTACATTGACACCCAGTTCTGTGAGAAGGCCATTCAGTACTTTGAGAGAGCCACGCTCATCCAGTAAGTACCAACCTGGCAACCACAGGGTCAACGTGGGGCCTGTGGACTCCCAGGGGGTCCTTGAGGCTGTCCCAGTGGGTCCCCAGCTTAATTATTCAATATAGCATGAAAAATCTGTTTGTCCACTTTAGCCCTAAAAAGTCACTCCATCTGCTATTTTTGACGTTTATAGAGGGACAGCAATGTGCCCTTTTGAAAAGAAAAGGAAAATAAATTCTTCCATGTGGACCATGGTGACATTGATCAATTATTGATTAAAACAAAGCTTCTAATATATTATTTATGCCTCAAAATCTATAAATCTCACACTATTAATTAAGGCAACCGGCCGGTTCCACGCGCTGCACAAGGTGCCCTTTTTTCACTTGAGCACCTGCCCCTCTAAATGTCTGTGCACGCCAACCGCTGCGTGTGTTTGGCTCAGTGTGTTTGTTGTGTGTTTGTTGGCTTTGTGCTGTTTGACCTATAACATATTCTCACTTTCTTCACTGTTTCAGACCAAACCAAGTGAAGTGGCAACTAATGGTGGCCAGCTGTTACAGGAGAAGTGGTAATTATGAGTACATTCTTTTACTAATAATCACCCTGGCCTTCCTAATTACATTTTAAGTGCTATTTTCTATTGTCGTCGCTCATCGACAGAAACAGACTCACTTGCTGTAGCTGGTTTCATGTAGAGTGAATTAGCAGCAATGGGGGAAAAGTAACGTAAAGTATTTTTGCTTAAGTACTTTACTTAAAGGACACCTTTAGTTTTTTTCAACCAAGGTTCATGTTTTAGGTTGTTATTAGAGAAAGTAAAAGATGAGTGTTCATTTGCTTCTTTCTTTCGTTTTAGGGATTTTAGCTCTTTTTGACAGGGGGGCGGGGGCATTCGAGCATGGGGCTAAATATGTATTTATTTTACAAAATATTATGGCGATTTCTTTTTTTTATTCTTTACTTATAGTCCTACTAGACCCCAAGAAATTACATTTGGCCACAAAAGATCACGAGATCTACTGAATGTGTCAAACTGGCATATTCAGCCTACGACACACAGTGTGGCTTCCCCCCAGTAGGCCTCCTTCACATTCAGTAGATCCTGTATTTAGCTAGCCTGATTATCAGACTGTAGCTTTCTTGAAGCTTCAAGAAAGCTACAGTCTGATAATCAGGTCATAATCATAATCAGCTGATGCATCTCTCAATTATCTATCAAGAGATGCAGTCCACTCAGAGAGTGGGCGGGATCTTTGGGCTGGATCCAGGCTAGTATTTATTTAGCCCCATGCTCGAATGCCCCCGCCCCCCCCTGTCAAAAAGAGCTAAAATCCACCACTGATTAGCAGCACGTTGAACGAGCTACACCATGCCCCCACCCCACCCACCCCCAGAAACGTGATGTGTTGTCCTCTTACCCCCCCCCCCCCCCCCTTTATGCATCCCCCCCCTATCCCCCCACCTCTTCTTTGTTTTCTCCTTCTTCTGCTTTCTTTTTCTTTGATGTTGCAAGAAAGATGTATTTGGCGCTGCTCTGCGGCGACATGGACATAAGGGCCTTTTGTCTAAGACAAATGTCTTCCTCGGGAGACAAATAATAAAGAACCTTGAACCTTGTACCCTGAACGTGGTTTTTCCTGTTTCCTGTTCACAGGGAACTACCAGAAGTCCTTGGAGACGTACCGAGACATCCACTGCAAGTTCCCGGAAAATGTGGAATGTAATTATTAATCTATTAAACCCATTTTGACCTGAGATCAGATTCTAAAAATGTCTGTTTTGAAAATGACAGTTTTCTGAAAAAGCTATGTTTCTATGTCAGTCGTTCTTCGATTTTTCAAAAATAGCAGACCTACAAGCTCATAGCGCGCCACCGAGTGGCGCGCTATGAGCTTGTAGATCTGCTATTTTTCAATAGCTAAAGCATAACATAATGCTAACACCAAAAGGGGTTCCTGCCCAGAATGGATTAAATAAGGAAAAGAGGTTTTCATGCAATGGGTTTTCTCAGTGGAGCGCTAGACCCAAAATCCAGTATACATTATCAAAAGTAGGAATTTAAAAACAAATCGCACATCCGAAATAATAGAGGACAAAGTATTTGTTTTATTGACAGACACCAATAAAGAATTAATTGGTGTGTGCCAACGAAAGTTTGTTTATTGTTGAGCCAATATAAAAGTTTGGTGGACCGTGCACCACGTTTGTTTTAAATTCCTACTTTTGGTAATTCATCATTTTTTATTTTTTACTCTCGCATGGACGGTACTCTTAAAGGACCACTTCACCACTTTCCAACCTATCTTCATATAATAGGTCCTCACTAATAATCATGATTAAATGGCACGATTTTTTTCTACTCAGTCTGTGTCTCAGTTTAGAAATCATTAGGCAGATTATTTTTTTAAACAAGATGTTTATTTTACAAAAATGTTTAGATTTTCATTACCGTGAGAACGATGGCTTCCATTTTCGCATTGCAACTTTTCAGGACTAGAAAGCCTGCAGTTTCTATTGGCTTGTATTCCCCATCGATGATGTCACTGGAAGACGGTTTCTGAACTGCCCACAGCCCTCCTATGAGACACAGACCGAGTAGAAAAAAATTGCGCAATTTTTTCATGATTATTAGTGAGGACCTATTTTATGAATGTTACGACTCACCGAGTATAGGTTTAAAAGTGGTGAAGTGGTCCTTTAACTAATGCTCTGAACAATGCTAACTGACGGGGTGTGTGTGTGTGTGTGTGTGTGTGTGTGTGTGTGTGTGTGTGTGTGTGTGTGTGTGTGTGTGTGTGTGTGTGTGTGTGTGTGTGTGTGTATACGTGCGTGCGTGCGTAGGCTTGCGTTTCCTAGTCAGGCTGAGCACAGACATGAACCTCAAGGAGGTCCAGGAGTATTCCATCAAGCTGAAGAAAGCGGAGAAGATGAAGGAGATCAAAGAACAGGTGGGGAGAAAGATGTTGGTATCAGGCCTCCTGCCACCATGTGTTAAAGAACAGGTGGGGAGAAAGATGTTGGTATCAGGCCTCCTGCCACCATGTGTTAAAGAACAGGTGGGGAGAAAGATGTTGGCATCAGGCCTCCTGCCACCATGTGTTAAAGAACAGGTGGGGAGAAAGATGTTGTATCAGGCCTCCTGCCACCATGTGTTAAAGAACAGGTGGGGAGAAAGATGTTGGTATCAGGCCTCCTGCCACCGTGTGTTTGGCAGTGTTGTTTTCCTCGGCTAAAACCAAGACGAAGAATGTTCGTCGACTACCTGTTTTCACTGACGAAAACTAAATGAAAACTAAGCTATGATGAGTAAAACTAAGACTAAATATATCGACAATTTCATCAATAAATTTAATCGATAGTTACGTATGTAACTACGGTTCTATGAGTCCTGAATGACCGCCAGAGGCGGTGCTTTAAGCACTGAATACGTCCCTTCGCGCATGCGCAGTCGAGTATTTTATACCAACAATGTCGGTTGACCCCGTGATGACCCGGAGTCGTCTATAACTTCCGGCAGTCATCCGGGGCTCAGTCCCTACAGAATCTTCTCGCGAGAACACGAGGATTCTGAGTGACAAGAGTGCCTCTGGCGGTCATTCAGGACTCATAGAACCGTAGTTACATACGTAACTATCGTTCTATTTCGTCCCTGCTGACCGCCAGAGGCGGTGCTTTAAGCACTGAATGACTTATACCAGCCAAGTCACGAGGAATCCTGATTACAGACCTCAAAGGGTAGAACCGGAGGATTCGGGGAAGAGGGCCACGTCCACTGGGTGGGGAGTGGCAACATTCACCCTGTAGTACCTTGAGAAAGTGCCTGCCGAAGCCCATGAGGCGGTGGCACAAATGTCCTCCAAGGGCACCCCTCTCATGGCAGCCCATGATGTGGAAATGCTCCTTGTAGAGTGGCACCGTACCCCTGATGGTACGGGGAGGTTACTTGCCTCATAGGCGTGGCTGATTGTGCGCCGCCTTTGTTCACACCACTATGGCAAAAGAACAGCTGCTCTGCTCGCCTGATGCGTGCAGTAGCTTCAATGTAGGCTCTCAGGGCCCGGACTGGGCACAACAGCTCCAGTTTGTCTGTCAGCTCCCCAGGTGGGGGGTTGAATCGAGCCAGCCTGATAGGCCGGTTGAGGTGAGCCTGCGACAGCACCTTCGGGAGGAATGCTATGTTTGGCCACAGCGTGACCCCCGAGCCGTCTGCGTTCCACCTCAGACATGATTCGCTGACTGACAGAGCGTGCAGTTCACTGACGCGCTTTGCCGATGTAATGGCCAGGAGAAGGGCTGTCTTGCATGACACCCACTTCAGCTCTGCCTGTGCCAAGGGTTCGAAGGTAGGCCCGCACAGGGCGTCCAGTACCCGGTTAAGGTCCCATGAGTATGAGAATGTGTGCTATAGAGCGGAGCGCACCACTTGCCGCTCCAGCACATTGCCGTGTTCGGCCCAGTAGACTGGCATAAACTTCATAACCCTGTTGGGTCCCATCAGATTCAAGACATGTCGACACCCGTCTGTCTTGCGTCACGAGGAAGTATGTAGATCGGACTTCCCTTAGTGTGACTGAGGATATACAGCCTCTGTTGCGCCCTTGGGCAGGAGGACACATCACTCCTGGTCTGATAGTAGGGCTCTCGTCATGTTGCTGATAATGGCCATTTTGACCCGCCGGATATGGGGGGCTGGCGTCAGAAGGCACTGCACAGCCCGGAAAGTCACAGTCACAGTCAGGTCCCTGCGTGGGACGCCAGGGAACACGCTGGCCTCTAGTGTGGGCCGGCGGTGATACGCGAGCTCCGAGGGCAGTCAAGATGATTTCATCAATGTTGGAGCTCGGCCCTTTGGGAGGCGGGATGTGTCGTAGGCCTGCAAGCTGCAGCCTGGTCTTCCCCCCCTAGATGGTTCGCTCCGGCGATTCTCGCCCGGCTGAACCACCTAGTGCTCCTGGCTCCTCAGGGAGACTACGGAGAGTTGGCCTAGGCTCATCAGTCAAGCTTGACTGTGAAAACCCGACTTGGCGACGGGCTAGAGATACGATGGACATCAGCCGCCCACGCTCTGAGGACATGACGCCAATGCCTCCAGTGACACACCAAAGGTGACTGAGCCAGTATTAACGTTGCCACTATTAAGTGTGAACGGGAGGCCCCAGTGAGCAGGTTGTCTGTGCTCCTGCACTGGGGTCGAGGTCACCTAGCGTTCTGCCGCCGGGCCTCGTTGGGGAACACAATGAGGGATGCAATGACAGGCTTGGTGGCTGGCATGTAACCCAGGCCAGCCCTTATCGCCTTGTGCGTTCAAATCTATTAAGGTGTCACGTCGCAACGGGTTGTCTCAGGACACTTTTCCCAATCAGGGCAGGGCTGCCAGGATTTCACCATCGGTATAGAGATGGGAGAGGGCCCTGATCGTTCGCCCGGCAGGCCTGTAGCTGTCTCAGGTACAGGCGTGGGGGACGGCGAAGACAGCAAGAAGAAGGCGCTTGGAGGAGCCGACTGCCTGCTTTAGTATGCGTTCCACGGCTATGCGCATGAGCTGAGAAGTGGGAGGCCGGCTCTGATGCCTGGGAGGCACCGCCTTCTGCATCTTCCTCATAGTCATGGAAGTGCGTAGCTTAAGCTGTCGGGGAGAGCACATCAACCTCGAGTCAGTTGTGGCATCGGAGAGGTAGGCGCTTCGGCACCCTCCGAGGTGCCTAGGTGTTATCTGAAGTGAGCATGGCCCTCATGCGGGCCAACTCTGCAGATAGCTGAGCCCTCTCGGATCTGCTGTAGTCAGCGGTCAGACCTTTTCCTCCTGGCACACGGGGCAGGACCAAGGTCGGCTCACGGCTGAAGGAGAGCTTCACACGAGGTACAAAAGTGGGAGCTCTCCATTGTGGTGGCACCGGTTACTCTGGACCGGCCGGTGCACACAAGTCCCAACTAGCCCAGGGCGCGGACGCTACTGGTTGCTAGGTGTTGGCCATATGCTTGAGGGAGCGCATACGCTGTCTGTACCAGCAGAGGCTTTCGAGGTACGAAAGTGGGTGCTCTCCGTTGTGGTGGCACCGGTTCCTTTGGACCGGCCGGTGCACACCAGTCCCAACTAGCCCAGGGCGCGGACGCTACTGGTTTGCTAGGTGTTGGCCATATGCTGCAGGGAGGGGGCGCGTACGCTGCCTGTGCCAGCAGAGGCTTTAACTTAGATCGGCATATAATGACTTAATCGAAAAACTGAATGCTGCTATACCTGCCGCAGCATGCGAGTATGCATTTACGTTTATGCAAATGTTTATTGCAGCACTTTGAGATTCAACCAGATGTAAAGTGCATCATAGAAACAGGACACAAACGTTGCTGTTAGATAGACTTTGCGACCTGCATGGTCGCGGTGGGGGAGGGGAGCTTTACGCTACCTGTACCCCCGGCGGAGGCTTACTTATAATTTATGATAATAAAGTAGCCTTCAGTCAAGGTTTGGACGCTGCTATGTAGCAGCTGTAGTGTTTCCTATGTGACCGTTTATCACGGCACTATGACGCTTATCCAAACTCCAGTGCATTATTATTTATGTTTGCTAGTCCAGAGCGAAACAAAAGACACTTCCAATACACTAGTCACGTGTGCACTACTACGCATTCATGCTGGGAGGAGGGAGCGCTACCGCTGCCTACCCCAGCCAGGTTCGGTTAAATAAACCGACACAAGCTAGTTTTGGAGAAAAGGCTACAACCGATAGCTCCACCGATAGGGGCCACCTGCTGAAGGAAGGGAGCGCGTACGCTGCCTGTATCAGCTGCAGCTAATGAACATAACAAGCTATACACCAATAGCTGTTAATAAATGCTTGAGCTAACAAACGATTAGTAGTAAGTAACATCAAGCTGGCCGTATGCTGGAGGAGCGGAGCGCATACGCTGCCTGCCCTGTACCAGCTGGGCCAACAAACAGTAAGGCAAGCTATATACAGATAGCTTTTTATCTTCAATAGTATAATAAGCGCTTGGGCTACAACTACAGGTAGCAGCGCCAGTTAGAGAGCTATGCTGGAGACCAGCTAGGCTACTAAAAAACAAGACAAGCTATAGCCTGTTCATACACAGCTTTAACTTTAAGCTACTGGTAGCAGCTGTGAGCTACGCTGTCAGCAGCGCCAGATACTCTGTGCTGGGGACCAGCTGGGCTAATAGGACCTACAGGTACCCAGGGGCACTAATCCGACCTGTGGGAACAAACCAGGTTGCACCCACTGTATATGCAAAAAACTGTTAATGGAGCTTTGAGCTCCAGACATACTGGTAGCAGCTTCAGCTAGGCCCACTACTGGGGGCCAGCTGGGTTAACAACCAGACAGGCTATGTACACCAGTAGCTGTTAGTACTATTTTGCTACAAACTATACTGGTAGCAACATCAATACCCTGGGAGGACGCAGGAAGCTGCTCCTGTACCGGGCTGATAATAACAACAACAATACAGCTATTCGCAAAAGCAGTTAAGCTTGAATGCTGCTTTGGCCAGCAAGGCTCTTGCCATCACCAGCAGGGGCTAAACAAAGCTTAAAAAGTAGCGTGTTTAACAAACGAAGGTAATATGACAGTGTTCTTATCCTTCGGCAAGTCTTATAGTCGCTTATAATAAGCGCTAGCGTTCACAGTCGAACAGACCTCGTATGCAGAGCAGGGAGGCGGCGCGAACGCAGCCTTTACCCACACACAGGAGGTTATGCCATGATAAGTATATGATATCATATGAACGTCTGTTTAGCGGGGATAGCGCCGCTTTAAACGATAACGTACCTTCTGTCCGGGGAGGGTTTTGTTAGCCTTCATTACCGGCGAGAGAGATTGGACGCTCCTGCGTCCACGTGACATGGGTTGTCACCGAGTGCCTCCCTCAGATGTTGGGGGCCAAGGCACCCAGGGCAGAGGTCATGCCCATCCTCTGGCCGCAGAGGAGCCTGGCAGGAGGTGCACAGGTGGTGGCGGGGTTCGTCCATTGGAAACCCGCAGATGTAGCCCAGAGCGCGGACGCTAGTGGTCGCTAGGGGTGGAGCCGTAAACTGGTAGGAAGGGAGCGCGGACGCTGCCTGTGCCAGTAGAGGCTACTGTAGCTGCTAAAGGCCGCTTAGCTGGAGGGAGGGGGCGCGCACGCCGCCTATGCCAGGTAAGGGGTGCTCTAGCAGAGACCAGTATATATGATATATATATAATGATATAGTTATATATATATAATTTCAGAAAAACCAACCTATAAAGTGGCAATGGCTCTGTGCCGAAATTAAAGTACACTATTTGAGAACAAGTGACTAAATCAGTCAAGCCAATTCATATAACCGGGGTTACTGACGTAACCTCGCGGTGGTGCTATATAGCTGGCCAGTGCCAGCAAAGACTCATTCAGAGAGGCAGAGTAATATAGCAGTAAATAAGTACACTTATAAGTAGTATAAGTATAAGTAGTATAAGTATAAGTAGTAAGCAAATAATAATAGCGTCGACTCACGTGCTGGGAGCGGGTAGCGCTAACGCTTGCCGTCACCAGCACTGCGGCGCAGCCTTCGTGGGAAAACAAGACAGCGTAAGCTGTCAAAGAGAACGAGCTATCCGTTCAACTTTGACGGGTGCTAAACGGGACGCTCAGGTCGCCGTTTGTAGCACGCGGCGGTGCTATATAGCTGGCCAGTGCCAGCAAAGACTCGCTCAGAGAGGCAGAGTAATATAGCAGTAGATAAGTACACTTATAAGTATAAGTAGTATAAGTATAAGTAGTATAGGTAAGTAGTAAACAAATAATACTAGCGTCGACTCACGTGCTGGGAGCGGGTAGTGCTAACGCTTGCCGTCACCAGCACTGCGGCGCAGCCTTCGTGGGAAAACGAGACAGCGTAAGCTGTCAAAGAGAACGAGCTATCCGTTCAACTTTGACGGGTGCTAAAACGGGACGCTCAGGTCGCCGTTTGTAGCACGCTGCACGCAACCGTGTGTGTTGCAGGGAAGCAGCGCGCACGCAGCCTATGCGAACAGGGGTTGTCTGCTTACCTTGTTCCCACGGGGAAAGAAGACGATGTGAAGCCCAGCTCCACTCGAAAACGATACAATAATAGTAATATTAAGTCGCAGTCCCTGGAGGGCGAACGCACGCGTCACAGCTCCGACCAACAATGGTCGCGGGACTACCGGCGACTTAGTAGTAGCAAAGCAATAGTTCTGTTATCGTGCAGTTTAATTCTGCTGTAGAACTCTGTGCTATGTACAACTTGCGCAAGCGAGAAGAAATTAGGGACTGAGCCCCGGATGACTGCCGGAAGTTATAGACGACTCCGGGTCATCACGGGGTCAACCGACATTGTTGGTATAAAATACTCGACTGCGCATGCGCGAAGGGACGTATTCAGTGCTTAAAGCACCGCCTCTGGCGGTCAGCAGGGACGAAATAGAACTAGACTAAAATGTCAGGAAGGGACTATAAGTCATTTTACACTTGGTTGCATGCTGAAAAGCTTGTAGATCGGCTATTTTCAGCAAGCATAAAATCAGTCATTGCGACTGCATCAAGGCCCGCCAAAATACATTTTAGTCGGCTAAATCAACTAAAATCTCATGAAATTTAGTCGACTAAAACTAGACTAACACTAATACATTCCAGGTGACTAAAATGTGACTAAAACGAAATGAAAACTATTCAAAAGACTATGACTAAAACTAAAATCAAAATGTGCTGTAAAAAAACCGAAGAGAATGAATGTTTTTTTATCAGGTTTCCTGTCACCGTGTGTTTGGAGCAGCAAAAACATCAGATTAGAATCACGAAATGTGATTTTGTTGTCTCTGTCGGGTGGAAACATCACCACGTGTCATATAACATAAACTGTTACTTTTACTTACTTTTTGTTACTTTTCAGGATTCAAGTTCAAAAGTAGCAGATATTACGCTTCGCGCCATATTTTCGAGCTTGTAGCATTCATTTATGAAAAACACAATGTCCATGTTGCACGGCAGCTGCTTTAGCTGCGTTCACCAAGCGTAGTTGTGTGGTGTTTGCCGCGCGATAGGCGAGTGTTTTTCGGGTTGTTGCCGGCGTCTTGTTGCTGGCCGTCATGGGTCCTTATTTATTAGTGTAGTCTAGTCAACACGACTTGTAGGTCTGCTATTTTAGAAAAAAAGATTGAGACATTTTGAAGCTCTCGACCAAGAAACGGGCGGTAGACTGATCGTTTCAGAGTGACCGAGCGTAAACTCAGATCTGTGAGGGAAGAAGCCAGACAGCCGCCACTTCTGGCATTGCTCGGAAAGGGCCAGAAGACCATGACTGCTATACCCCCCCCCCCCCCCCCCAATCATCATGACAAGAGTAGCCATGTTTCCACAAGGCCAGACAGCCAAATACTGGAAAGGTTTTACGAAAACCGCCATCCACCCTCTCTCTCTTCTCTCTCTCTCTTCTCTCTGTCTCTCTCTCTCTTCTCGCTGTCTCTCTCTCTCTCTTCTCTCTGTCTCTCTCTCCTCTCTCTCTCTCTCTCTCTCTCTCCCTCTCTCTCCATCTGGATGATTGGATGCTGGCTAGCGCTGTGGGGACATTCCTCCAGAGGAGCGCGACATCTCCAACTATCACAACCAGCTGCTCCTAAATCAACACAGACACCTTGTTGGACGGGAGGGATAGTCCCATGGAGGAGGAGGAGGGTGGCGGGGAGGGGAAGGGAAGGGAGATAGAAAGCGATTATGACAGAAGGACATCGCCATAGTGATAAATACATACGCAGACAAAGAGTAAAGGGCTGAGCAATTAACAGAAAATACGGTATATCCAAATTGATATTTACAACCATAACCGTCTTCATCTTTCTCATGTGGGTTCATAGCTTTTTTCCCCCCTATGTCCTTTTTCCTGTTAGTGTATGCAACCCAATTTTTGTCAAACATTAAATGCCGTCGACAATGAATGGACAATTTTGAGCGTTTGTGTAGGACGCAATTTGCGATTGGCCGGAATGAGATGATGTATGATGAAGTGATTTATTTGATTTTATTGACTAAATCGATTAGTCTAATTAACCACTTAACCTTGTATTGTACTTCAATGGTAGTGCGCACAAAAGTAGTGCATATAGCCGATCTACAACCTCACGTGTGTGAGCAGAGGGAGAGAGAGAGAGATATGCAGGCTTGTCTCTGTTCACATGTGTAGGCGACTGTGGCTCAGGAGGTAGAGCAGGTCGTCCAATGATCCATGGGTCGGCGGTTCGAATCCCGGCTCCTCCTCCCGTCTACATGTCGAAGTGTCCTTGAGCAAGACACTGAACCCCAAATTGCTCCCGATGTGCTGGTTGGTGCCTTGCATGGCTTCCGCCGCAATCGGTGTATGAACGTGTGTGTCAATGTAATGCAGAGTCTATGTAAAGCGCCTTGGATGAAGGCGCTATATAAATGCACCATTTACCATTTTAGGCATACATAAACAATATTTCTCGTATCTTGCCTCTCTTCATCCATCTTCCGTCCTCCATCTGTTTCTCTGTCTGTCTGCAGAGGGTGAAGTCATCCAGGGAGGGGTCAGGGGGCAGAGGTCGCAGAGAGGGCAGCGCCAGCAGTGGTGAGTAGAGATGGTTCTAACTCATGGTTCTATGCACCACCACCATAAAGATGGTTCTAACTCATCACCTGTGTTGTTCTCCATGCACCACCATCAACATCAGACACAGACAAAGATCTGGCAAGCTCTGCTTCTTCTCACCCATTGAGATGCATGTTAAATGACAGGATTTATCCATGTAAAACAATCGATCATTTCAGTCGCAAGAGCTTCAAAAATCAAAATGTCTCCTACATTTTGTCAACGAGGCGTGACAATATTTCAATAAACTAGAAATACGAGGAAATATTTCCCAGGGATAAACACTATCCAACTCAATCCGCTTTAACGCCCGACAGGATTTTTAGCTAACGGAAGCTATGAGCTAACGGAAGGCTAACGGAAGCTTGCCCAGCTTAGCGACGGTTGCTAAACTATTTGGATTGGCATTGGACAATGGCTTTTGGGGTGGGGTTTAGCGAAGGGTCCATTGTATGACATGTCCTGTTTGTCAAAGATGTCCTACTTGTGAAAGGTGTGCTGTACTGTACCTGTACCTGTGTGTGTGTGTGTGTGTGTGTGTGGGGTGTCAAGGAACTATCAAGTGGAGTCCACACCACAACTTTAACTCTTAGCATTATCGTCATAGTCGGAAAAAAGATAAAACAGTAGAGAGCATTATTTTCTTAACCCCTTAAGCCCTAATATATACTTCATTGTGTGACGAATAGTGAAATGAGCTGTGAGCTTGTAGATCGGCCATTTCCGCTATTTAAAAAAAATCTAAAAAAATAATTTGACAAATTGTGACAAACCAAGCACTGCGGGTTGTTTCATGAATTGGTTGATTCGGGTGCGTTTGCAGTCTGCAGCGGTCTGGTTGGTATTGATGGCAGCGGTCATTATTGAAAGATCCTAACAAAGCATTCAACCATGAGTCAGACCGTGTAATAATAAATCAGACATAACGCTACCGGGTCACAGTAACCTAGAGAAAAAGACGAATGGGACCAGCTGGATGGTGAGGTTCCTCTACACAGGTCCAATAGGCTTCGCTACACATGCTACACCAGCTCAGTGGCCTTGTGGTTAGAGTGTCCGCCCTGAGACTGGGAGGTCGGGGTTCGATCCCCGGCCGGGTCATACCAAAGACTCTAAAAATGGGACCCAGTTCCTCCCTGCTTGACACTCAGCATCAAGGGTTGGATTGGGGGTAAGTCCCTGCGACATACTAGCGTCATGTCCAGGGGGTGTACTTGTACATCAAGCTGCCTCACGCTACAGAAACAGGAGATAGGCTCCTGCCCCTATGGGCCTCATGGCTACAGAAACAGGAGATAGGCTCCTGCCCCTATTGGCCTCATGGCTACAGAAACAGGAGATAGGTTCCTGCCCCTATGGGCCTCATGGCTACAGAAACAGGAGATATGCTCCTGCCCCTATGGGCCTCATAGCTACAGAAACAGGAGATAGGCTCCTGCCCCTATGGGCCTCATGGCTACAGAAACAGGAGATAGGCTCCTGCCCCTATTGGCCTCATGGCTACAGAAACAGGAGATATGCTCCTGCCCCTATGGGCCTCATGGCTACAGAAACAGGAGATAGGTTCCTGCCCCTATGGGCCTCATGGCTAAAGAAACAGGAGATAGGCTCCTGCCCTATGGGCCTCATAGCTACAGAAACAGGAGATAGGCTCCTGCCCTATGGGCCTCATAGCTACAGAAACAGGAGATAGGCTCCTGCCCTATGGGCCTCATAGCTACAGAAACAGGAGATAGGCTCCTGCCCCTATGGGCCTCATAGCTACAGAAACAGGAGATAGGCTCCTGCCCCTATGGGCCTCATGGCTACAGAAACAGGAGATAGGTTCCTGCCCCTATGGGCCTCATGGCTAAAGAAACAGGAGATAGGCTCCTGCCCTATGGGCCTCATAGCTACAGAAACAGGAGATAGGCTCCTGCCCTATGGGCCTCATAGCTACAGAAACAGGAGATAGGCTCCTGCCCTATGGGCCTCATAGCTACAGAAACAGGAGATAGGCTCCTGCCCCTATGGGCCTCATGGCTACAGAAACAGGAGATAGGCTCCTGCCCTATGGGCCTCATGGCTACAGAAACAGGAGATAGGCTCCTGCCCTATAGGCCTCATAGCTACAGAAACAGGAGATAGGCTCCTGCCCTATGGGCCTCATAGCTACAGAAACAGGAGATAGGCTCCTGCCCTATGGGCCTCATAGCTACAGAAACAGGAGATAGGCTCCTGCCCTATGGGCCTCATAGCTACAGAAACAGGAGATAGGCTCCTGCCCTATGGGCCTCATGGCTACAGAAACAGGAGATAGGCTCCTGCCCTATGGGCCTCATGGCTACAGAAACAGGAGATAGGCTCCTGCCCCTATGGGCCTCATGGCTACAGAAACAGGAGATAGGCTCCTGCCCTATAGGCCTCATAGCTACAGAAACAGGAGATAGGCTCCTGCCCCATGGGCCTCATAGCTACAGAAACAGGAGATAGGCTCCTGCCCTATAGGCCTCATAGCTACAGAAACAGGAGATAGGCTCCTGCCCTATCGGCCTCATGGCTACAGAAACAGGAGATAGGCTCCTGCCCTATAGGCCTCATAGCTACAGAAACAGGAGATAGGCTCCTGCCCTATCGGCCTCATGGCTACAGAAACAGGAGATAGGCTCCTGCCCTATCGGCCTCATAGCTACAGAAACAGGAGATAGGCTCCTGCCCTATCGGCCTCATGGCTACAGAAACAGGAGATAGGCCCCTGTCCTATGGGCCTCGTGGCTACAGAAACAGGAGATAGGCTCCTGCCCTATAGGCCTCATAGCTACAGAAACAGGAGATAGGCTCCTGCCCTATCGGCCTCATGGCTACAGAAACAGGAGATAGGCTCCTGCCCCTATGGGCCTCATGGCTACAGAAACAGGAGATAGGCTCCTGTCCCTATAGGCCTCATAGCTACAGAAACAGGAGATAGGCTCCTGCCCTATCGGCCTCATGGCTACAGAAACAGGAGATAGGCTCCTGCCCCTATGGGCCTCATGGCTTAGCAAGGCTACTTACTACTACTACTACTACTACACAGGCTCTGACAATGGAAACCCATTCTTTATCAGGCACTTGAAAGCATTTCAAAGACAACACAGATGTACTACAGTACACACATGCCAAAGAACTGTCTTGGCGAGCCACGCTTCGTCTCGACCGTGTAACTGGAAGCCTGCAATTTTGCGTCAAGCACCTGCTAATGTGCCTGTCCGTCTGTCTGTCTGTCTGTCCGCCTTGCCATTTGCCAAGTGTTCCATTACTCCCCTCCCCGTGGCTTGATGTTTTGGATCCCGCAGATAAAGGCTTCCAATGTGCGGTAGAATAGAAATGCTTATGGGAATCTGTTCAGTGTCGTCAAGTAGAATAGCTGTGTGCCCTTGACCTGAGATCGGATTCTGAAAATGTCTTCTACATCCTGACGGTTTTCTGAAAAAGCTATGTTTCTCTACGTCAGTCGGATTCTTCAAAAATAGCAGACCTACAAGCTCGTAGCGCGCCACTCGGTGGCGCGCTATGAGCTTGTAGATCTGCTATTTTTCAATAGCTATAGCATAACACATAATGCTAACACCAAAAGGGGTTCCCACGCCAAAATGGGTTAACAAGCAAGTCAGAACAGAACTGTTAGGATGTGATGGATCTTTAGAAGCAGAGTGATCAGAACAGAACTGTGAGGATGTGATGGATCTTTAGAAGCAGAGTGATCAGAACAGAACTGTCAGGATGTGATGGATCTTTAGAAGCAGAGTGATCAGAACAGAACTGTCAGGATGTGATGGATCTTTAGAAGCAGAGTGATCAGAACAGAACTGTCAGGATGTGATGGATCTCTAGAAGCAGAGTGATCAGAACAGAACTGTCAGGATGTGATGGATCTTTAGAAGCAGAGTGATCAGAACAGAACTGTCAGGATGTGATGGATCTTTAGAAGCAGAGTGATCAGAACAGAACTGTCAGGATGTGATGGATCTCTAGAAGCAGAGTGATCATTCACATCTTTGTTTTCTCCCGGCACTGCAGAGGTGGAGGTCAAAGCAGGTGAGAGATGTGGAAGTGACTCGACTGAAATGACACCTCATCACAGTACACATAATGCATCACATTAAGCTCAATTATAATAATATAAAGCTTTATTTGTATAGCACCTTTTAAGAACCAGTCACAAAGTGCTTTAAAGGAGAATTCCATGCTAGAATGCTTTCTTATCTTTCTTACCTTTCTTTGTAGTTGTTACGTCCCCACCAAAGAGGTCCAGGTGTTTTTTTTTGTGCAAAAACTCCTTATTGGCTAATTTCCCTACCATAAGCCCTCAATGAATTGCATTGCATTGAATGGGAATTGAATGGGGCTATGGGGTGTTGTGCTAATTCGCTTATTTCCATCGAAAGAAATAGTAAACTGTGCCACTTGGGATATTATTTACATTATGAAGAGAGGATATATACAAAGAAATTATAATTTTGAGCGATGGAAATAAGCGAATTAGCCCCATTCAATTCCCATTCAATGCAATTCATTTAGGGCTTATGGTAGGGGAAATAGCCAATAAGGAGCTTTTGCACAAAATAACACCTGGACCTCTTTGGTGGGGACGTAACAACTACAAATAAAGGTAAGAAAGCCTTTTAGTATGGAATTCTCCTTTAACAGAGAAACATATATAAAGACATAGCAAGGAGGCACACAATAGAATTGAATAAAATACATTGTCAATAATGCACAAAATCACGACAACAACAGAAGAAATCAATAAGAAAATCACAAATCACATGGGTAGGGGGTTGAATGTAGCTTTGTAAAAATTCCAGAGAGTCGGTGCACGGATAGCGAATGCCCGGTCGCCTACAGTTTTTTTGCAGCCTGATTTTATTGAGAGGAGGGCCGTGCCTTGATGTTCAAAAGGTCCCTCATCTAAGCACCCAGTTTGATATATGCTCTAGGAGTCTATAGGCCACAGTGCCTGGGACCCCCCCCCCCCCCCCCCACACTACACTGGGAAATCCTCAATGTTCATTTAACAATGAGAGTGTACAAACGGAACCAGGTCCATTCAGTTTTGGCTCCATTTGTACATACTCTGAGTTACAGAGCCGTATAACGGTCCATTTGGACTCCTGGTGGTCCCCGGACCCCACGTTGAGATCCAGTGCTATATATATATATAATCTCAAGCTTCTTTCATTCCTTTTTTCTTTCCCTCTTTCATTGTGTATTGCCTCCCTCCCTCCCTTCATTACTTCCTCACGTTTTGACTACTTCCTTTCTCCTGCTGTCTGCCTTTGTGTGCTTGTCGCCCTGGCCCAGTGTCTCACAGCGACGCTAAACTGCAGAGTCCACCGCTGGACTCGGGGAGAGGTATGTATACCGTTTATATACATACCATAACAGATGTATATACTGTAGGTATGTACCGCTATGTTACGCCTGAGTTATACTTGGTTACATGTCGCGTATATACCGGGGAATAGCCCATCCACAAGCTAGTAAAGCGCTGTGGTTGTGTAACCTGGCGCGGCCAGACTCATCATAGCGCGGATTCACCGATGCTCCAGGGGAGGAAGGCTAGCGATTGTGGGCTTGTAGATCGCCAATTTGTGGTGCACAACACTGTCATGAACGGACTTAACCATGACAAATATGGGAGACGACACACAGGAGTAAATGCCAAAAACATATATTTATTTGAAACTAATCAAACAAAGTATACTTTACGGTTACAGTGGGGTGTGAGTCATCCGTTGGATCAGTAGTGTAGTGCATGTATGGATGTGTGAAAGTGTAGTGTATGTGCAAGTGCAGCAACTTAGGTCAAAGGCGTAAAGAACAAACATTGTTTCCTAGGCAGGAGAGAGAGGGCGAATGGCCTTGACCAGCCTGCTTAAATACTCCTGAGCCAAATTGGAGTCAGGTGTGCCTCCTCCTCATCTAGGCACACCCCTGCAGGCTGGTCCCCTCCTCCTATTGGACAGAGAACAGGCTGGTCCCCTCCTCCTGCACATGAACAGAGGACAGCATTAACACCAGACACAAACAGGATGGGTCATCACAACACCGGTGTGCAACTAAAGTTTAGATCAGCCAGGCATTGCATAAATGAGAGATCACCACATGGCTTTTTGCCATGTGGGCTTTTTCCAGACTGTGTTCACCTCCAGCTGCTTATCGTAGTGCAGAGTAGAGCAGTGGTTCCCAAACTTTTTCATGTCAAGGACCCCCAAATTGACACGTATTAGCCCACGGACCCCCACTAGAAAAGACATGCCAGGAGCCCCCCATAAGCCCCCCCATTTTACGGCTCTAGCAGTGATTCTCAACCCGTTTAATTTCACGGGTCCCCAGTTTGACCTGCATTAGTCTATACGGACCCCCATTTAATGCCATTTCTATCTCTGGGACCCCCAATTTATATTGTAAATGGTAAATGGTGCATTTATATAGCGCCTTTATCCAAGGCGCTTTACATAGATTGTGCATTACATTCACCCATTCATACACCGATTGCGGCGGAAGCCATGCAAGGTACCAACCAGCACATCGGGAGATAATTTGGGGTTCAGTGTCTTGCCCAAGGACACTTCGACATGTAGACAGGAGGAGAGGAGCCGGGATTCGAACCGCCGACCCACGGATCATTGGACGACCTGCTCTATACCTCCTGAGCCACAGCCGCCCGATTGTAAAATCAATGTTAATATAACTCTGAGAGTGTACAAATGGACCTGTTGGGGTCCATTTAGTTCCAAACTATCATCATTTAGCTGAAGACCCCCTGGAACTCCATCAAGGACCCCTGGCGGTCCCCGCGGACCCCACTTTGGGAACCACTAGGAGTAGAGCATTGTTGTGACAGAAATGAAACCCTAGAAGGGTCTGTCGTGGTCTGATCCGCGTCGATGACGTTTAGTGTCGCTGTCACTAGAACGGTTGTGAACGGTTTAATGAAGGATGGATGAAGTATTTAACGGTTTTTGTCCTGTGAGGGATGAAGGATGGAGTATTGACACATTGCCAAAATGATAAACGGTAAAAGCTACTTAAATTCAGTGATATTGTGCAGGCCTATTTCATTGCAAAGCCATATAGTATAATGCAATATGTGGATAGATTTTCTAATCTGGTTTTCTGTTGAGGGAGTCACATTCCACTAAGAGAGTGAAACAAACTGGAGAACTGCTTTAATATGTTCTGAGAGGCCCAGAATTCCTCTCACAGGCTGCTGTGATCTCAAGTCTCCCTCTCTCCCTGACACTCCTTGTCTGCTCCAGTCAATGTTTGCACTGAGCAATATGCACAGACACTGACTGACTGACTGACTGACTGACTGACTGACTGACAGTTCGCTGAAGACGATGAGATTTGAGAGAAAGCTGAGAAGGCCACTACTCTTTAAAATACACCTGATAAGTTTTCCCTCTGTTCTGTAAAGTCTGTCTGTTTGCGTCTCGCGATGCACTACACACTCCTCCTCGGTGTGTGAAGAGAGGTTGTTATTCCCCCAAAAATGTCCCGTAGGTTTCGAGGCGGAGAAGTTAGTTTTTTTCCTCGAAAATGACATAATTCTCTAAAACTGCCACCTACATCCGAGAGAGAGAGGTGGACCCCGAGACGTTCACAGAGCAGATATCAGGCTCTCTCACAAAGTCCATCATTCTGCTCTTCTTAGGGACTTATTTCCCTCTGTTTCCGTTTATTCCCCTGCTATGCTTTGGTGGAACGAATGGCACTAGTAGTGCATCATTCTTATCCTCATTCTTTCCTGCATTTCATCTCTGAGATCAACCTCATGTTTCTGTATCAGTGGTGCTCAATATTTCATGTCAAGGATCCCCAGAATTGTCTGTATTTGGCCCGTGGACCTACTGTACATCTGAAAAGATGTTGTTCCAGGGAAGCAACAGATTTGAGGAAAACCATTCGCTCTGAATTTGCGACACATTTTCACGATTTTTCAAAAATAGCAGACATACAAGCTCGTAGCGGAGGCACTCCGTGGCACGCTATGAGCTTGTAGATCTGCTATTTTTCAATAGCTAAAGTAGAACAGACTGCTTGAAACACCTAGATTCTACAAAATGTCTTCTAAATCCTGACAGTTTTCTGAAAAACCTATGTTTCTAATATCAGTCGTTCTCAAACATCTTCATGGCAAGGACCCCCAGAATTATATGTAACTGGCCCGCCGACCCCCATCTGGAAATATGTTGTTCCAGGGACCCCCCCAGAAGCAAAGATTTGAGTTAAAAACGTTCGCTCTGAAAGAATATATATTCAAATATTTGCGCCACATTTTCACGATATTTCTAAAATAGCAGACCTACAAGCTCGTAGCGCGGCACTCGGTGCCGCACTATGAGCTTGTAGGTCTGCTATTTTTCAATATAGCTAAAGTATAACATAATGCTTAAATAAAACACCAAAAGGGGTTCCCGCCCAGAATGGGAAAACTTGCTGCGTAGAGCTAGAGGTGAAACCCTCGCCCACTACCGCAGACGCCTGGGTTCGATTCCTCCACAGTACCGCAGACGCCTGGGTTCGATTCCTCCACAGTATACCTCCGGTATGAATGAACCAACACAGTTGTCAGTAGAGTTGTTTTCCGATACCGATACTGGTATCGGTTAATCGGGCCGATACCACCCTCAAGTACTCGTACTCGGTACTCGGATACCGGCCGCCGATACTTTGACCCGAGAACCAAAACATTAAATTGACACTATCGGCTGAACGAATGCAACGGGAGCAACTCTGGAGCAAATCACCAAAAACAGCCGATCAATAATCGATAAATAACAACTGACAAGTATAGTTCAGAGATCCATCTGGATCTAGGAGAAAAAGGGGGTAAAATAAGTGGTTAATCAACAACAATAAAGTACTCGTATCGGTACTAAAACTTAAGTACTTGTTATCCTACAGCAGGGGATTGTGTCCCCATACTGCTCGGTTGGTTGGTTGGGTGTCTGTTTGTTGTAATAAAAATAAGTGTTGTATAAGTTGTTCTGGCAAAATAGAAAAATAAATCCCTGGGCCTTCAGACGGGAGCCAATACATCTGTTTTCTATAGCAGAGAGTCTAGTTAGAGCCAGACCGTTCCATTGGTCAGACCGATATATATCGGCCATTATTTGACCTTTTATTACCGTATTGGCAATTATATGCAGCTCATGTGTCCAGATGTTGAACCACATTGAATCTGTTATCCATAATTTGCGGTCCGGTATGTCACTAATAGCAAAAATAGCAGATGTAGCTTATTTTCTTTTCTTTTTTTTTTCTTCTTCTTCTTTTTTAACAGGAATAGGTAAATAAGTGGTTCATAAAATGAAGTTGTAGTTTTATGTGTATATTATTTTTTATCTATATCAAAATGTATTTGATTTTGCGCATGAATTAATTGTGCTATAACTTTAATCAAATCTGCTTTTCAAATTGATGAATATGGGTCAAAACATGACCCATAATCATGCTGTGGTCTGTCTACGACTGTCCCAGAATCCAGATTGGCTTCTGTCCCAAAAGTCTGCCATCGGTTCTGGATCTACTGGTAGATGGAGAGGGGGGGGGGGGGGTTGTTTAGTCCTGGGGGGACAGTGGAGGACTGGGGCCTCTTTTACTCCTTCCTGTTTTGGTGTTTTTTCCACCATGGTCTCCAGAGCTACCTGGCTGCCAGATGTTCTGGTGAGATCGTTATCGCTCCTCTTGTCCCTCGTGATGCGTTCACACTAGCGGCGACAAAAGCTATACAAACCGGCCACGCCGAGTCGCCAGTGAAGTGTTGCTCACGTGGCAGTTAACGCTGCGGCAGAGGAGATATAGGCATTAATGGGAACTGTGTTAACAGGAGCGGGAATTATAGGGAGGAAGCAAGTGGGTTGGAAATGGTGTCATTAATGGGAGTGCTGAAAAAGGTTGAAGCCATGAAGCTCAAGTTCGTTTTTGCAGCCCCCCGAGCGTCGCTTTACAGCTTCATGGCTCTATTATATAGCTTCCATTGACAATGACTTGTATAGCCTATATATATCGCTTTGTCGCCGCTAGTGAACGCAGCATCAGGCCTCTGGAGTGCCCTCTGAGCCTCATGGCCTGGAATGACGGCACGCCGAAGAACGTATTTTATACGAATTGCCCAATAGATAAGTAATGTAAACATGCACACACACACACACACACACACACACACACACACACACACACACACACACACACACACAGTGAGCTAATGGTTTTGTGTTGTCTACCCGTATACAGATGGCAGCCACAGCAGCGGTGCCAAGGGGGAGCGGCTGAGCGCCAAGCTGAGGGCACTTCCTGGTTCCAACGAGCCGTACGAAGCCAGCAGCCAGCAGAGAGACCTGGGTGAGGAGAGACCCCAGCTTTGAACATTTTTAATACATTTTGAAAAACTTTAATACATTTTGAAAGCTTTTAATACATTTTGAAAAATCTTAATAAATTTAGAAAAATGTAAAGAATTGTTTAAAAAAAAAATTAAATGTGAAGACATTTTGAAGCTCTCAAACCGAGAAACAGGCGGTAGACTGATCGCTTCAGTGACAGTAAACTCAGATCTGTGAGGGAAGAAGCCAGACATCGCACCTGATAATTTGAGGTTTAAGCCGCAGGACAAAGACGGTTGGTTGTTTTGTCTATTTTATCTCATTCAAACCTCTACTTCCGCCTCATTCTTTTGTTTGAGCGTATATGAATCAAAGCCCAGAAACGAATCTTTATCTTTATTATAGGAGACATTTTTCATACATTAATCGGGCTTGCTTATAACAGAAACTTTATTTTGAGAACATTTCGCAGTTTTTGACAAAATATCAGTCAAAACATTGGTAATAATCTGGTCCAGGACTCGGTATCGGCATCAGAACCATAGACTGTAAAAAATATGGACAAAGCGTTCGCCGGGTCTAACATGAACGTAAAATGAAGCCTGTAATAATAATGATGTAAGTCGCCATCTTTCTAGATCCGTTTGGTACCAGCTGGCCATTGGCTGGCTCCGTTTTGGACCAGCTGGCCATTGGCTGCCCAGACAACGAGGCGGGACTTCCCCCCTTCTTCTCCGTTGGTTTTTATTTTGACTCGAGTGGGAGGGGAATCCCGATCATAGACTGTAACGGTAGCCACGCCCCTCAGAACATACGCGATGTTTATTTTTCTTTATGGTCATTTTTTTAATTAATGGGACCATAATTTTCCAAAAAGAATATTATGACATTAGAAATGAGACTTTAAACTAGTGACTGGAAGAAGAAAGTATTCATGACCATGTTTATTAAGGTAATACAGTCTAGGTGAAGTTGGGCCAAAATACATGGGCCTCTATGGAGCTATGGGGCTTTTTGTGTCCAGTCCAGCGCCACAACAGGCCATTATATGAACTACCGATTTCAAATGAGGCTTCACGAAATATCTGGCTGACTGCCCCCCTGATCAGAACCAAACATCTGTCATCGGGTCGGGCTCTAGGTCTTGTCATCCATCCCCCCGTCCCCCGTCCTACTTGCTGACAAACACTAGTGTAATTTATTTGTGAACATATGTGCAGCAGATCTGATCTACTCTTGCTACATGGCTAATCCATTGGAATCAGATGTTTTCACTTTTGCTTTAGTACAGTATGTGTCTTCATACTGGACCTGTTACGGAGTTGTGAATTATTGTGACTCTATATTTGCTTCTGTTCTGTTCTCATGTCACCTCTGTTACCTTTAAACATATGCACCCTATTCTATTCTGGGCAGGTCATAATAGTCAAAAAGATGCTGGAAAATTGGCAAACATTCAGTGAATACAGAATATCTGAATGAGCAAACAAAGCATAATATAGAGTTTAAGGCACAACTTGTAAAAAATAAAAATAAAAAAAACGTTTGCTCTGAAAGAATATTAAAAGATGTGTGCCTCATTTTCACGATTTTTCAAAAATAGCAGACCTACAAGCTCGTAGAGTGCCAGCTATGAGCTTGTAGATCTGCTATTTTTCAATAACTAAAGTATAACATAATGCTTAGATAAAACACCAAAAGGGGTTCCCGCCCAGGAGGACTTTGTCAGAATATCTGCCGTCACACATTTGGGTCCCAAGTTAATACTAGCTGAGACTCACAGACCAGAGAGGTGCTGGGTTTGGCTGCTTTAGCAGATTGTTTGAGGGTCCAATGGAGTTGAGAGGTTTTGTCCAAAGCACTTTTTACTATTCATTGTTTCAATATATTTTTAACCAACACACTGATCAATAGCACTGATTAAATGCAAAAGATAGTTCTCTGTACAATGGTGTCACACGGAAATAGCTAATCTATACAAGCTCAGCGTTGTGAGGTTGTAGATCGGCTATTTTATAGATTTTTTTTCTCCATATTTGTTGTCAGAATATTCATTTTTCCCAACCGTGTGTGTGTGTGTGTGTGTGTGTGTGTGTGTGTGTGTGTGTGTGTGTGTGTGTGTGTGTGTGTGTGTGTGTGTGTGTGTGTGTGTGTGTGTGTGTGTGTGTGTGTGTGTGTGTGTGTGTGTGTGCGTGTGCGTGTGCGTACGTGCGTGCGTGTAGATGCTTCCTACGTTGACCCACTGGGACCTCAGGCGGAGAGACCAAAGACAGCCGCTAAGAAACGTGTGGACGAGGACGACTTTGGAGATGGCGAGCTGGGAGATGACCTCCTGCCTCTGTAACCACAGACGTAGACAGTACACCACATTGGAGATGGGAGATGACCTCCTGCCTCTGTAACCACAGTCGTAGACAGTACACCACATTGGCCACTGGACCGTACGCCAGCGTCGCCGCCATATTGGCGAGGTCAACCTTCCACATCTCCACTGCAAGAAATAAGCCTGAGTTGTACGGAATCGCAAGTTTTACGTGTAAAAACATGCCTCCCAATGCTCCCACCATTTGGTAGCTTTCAGGACAGGGGACAGGAATAGCAATAGAAAGAATGAACAGGGAAAACAGGTCACATATTACAAAATATTCCTGATATGAGTCAGATATTCCAGATTTCCAGATATTCCAGATTTCCCTGATGTCCCGATACACTTTTTTTAGTTTCCGATCCGATCCCGATACCTCCATTTCTGTGTTAGCCGATACCGAATACCGATACCAGTGTCGTGATCTCATGTTGTGTTTATAGCTATCTAGCTATACTGTATATCTGGTGTTGTGTTTATAGCAGACTCCTCACTCAAAAGTGCACTTGCAGTTTGGGGCAACTCCAAAGGAAACTCCACATGTCCCAACATTTTATTTACCTGCCATAGTGTCAACCCCCTTACCCCTGTGTGGGATCTGTGGTTAGACTGGCATATTCACCGATACCGATATGACCAATAAGGGTTGATCCAATACTTTTACCGATACAGTATTGGGACATCTCTAGTTTTTAATTATAACCATTACTGTTAGCCTACTATCTACGTAAGATAGGGTGTTTTTATTTGACCAATCTATAACATGGCTACATCATGTCTGACATTTGTAACAAACCAAACCTCTTATGATGATTTAAATGATGCATTAATTGCTGTCATCAACATGGCAGCTGTACGTGTGACTTGACGCATCGCTCCAACGAACAACAAGTGGCCAATGTGGTATCTCTGCGTAACTATGGTTGGAACGGCCTCCTCCTCGCCTTCACGCTGTACAAGCCTGCTCCTCCCAACAGGGCTGGACTGGGACAACAATTCGGCCCGGTCATTTTTGCGTGAATTTGGCCCCAGACCGGCCCACCCACCACAACCAGCGCGCAGATAGCAGAAACTCTACCGCCCGCTCTGTCGAGGCACACACACAAACAAACAAGCCCTAATAATACCACCACTTTTACAGAACAGATAAATGATACAAACCAACAGACATTTGTGTAGAGGGTTTATTTGGCACTCACTGATACAGGTACAGTGAAATTATTATTATTATGATGGCACTGGCAGAATGGCAGCACGCCCGGACCTTTCCTGGTGGCCTTTTGTTTTATTTTTTTATTTTTAATATCATGGCGGCCCCCTACGGTCGCGGCCCACCGGCAATATGCCCGGTACGTCCTGTGGCCAGTCCAGCCCTGCCTCCCCAACAACACGCACTGATTTCAGCTGACTTCCAGCTCCTGTCACCAAAATACAATGTGAGGTTCAGCTGTGTATCTGTTAACAGCATTTGACTCCATAAGTGGAAAGTTATGCTGCAAGGTGGCCGGCCTACTCAGGTGATTGGGGATGACAGATTCCTTTTCCATATATGTGAGCAAAAGTCGGAGGTTTTATTGCCTTATGGAAATGCAATTGTCCCGGTACCATAATTCATCATAATCACGCTGCACTAACTGTATAGCCATGTTAAATGGCTTGATTTCTTTATTCCCATCGGATACATTGCTGTTTGAATGTGCAATGCGGTAGATAGAGCCATTTATTCATATTTGATTCTATTGTTGAATATGTTGTGTTATTATAGTTGTGTGAATCTATATACAGTAGCCCATAATATATCTCCACGTGTATGATTATCCTGTTAAAAGCTATTTTCTATTATTAAAAGTAAATATTTTGAATAGTTAAGCTTCACGGGTCAAGTAGATAAGCATCTGGAAAGAAAACAAACCGATGTGCCAAGGGAGAGTGGTTGAGCAGTGGTTGGCACCTACGGATGGCTGCAATTCGAAACTGGCCTCTGTAAAATCTGAATCCCCCCCCACCCCACTTTCCCTCACTGTATATTGTATCTTTTCCCTTTTTTGCTTCCCATATGATGAATTTAGCTACATAGAAATGTCTATTTGTATGTCTCTAAATGTTTGTATGTCTTTAAATGTTTTGATGAATTGAACAATGTGGACCCTGTTGTAAACAAGTGTAATGCTTAATTGGGTCGTCCACTCACAGTTGACAGTCTTTGTATTGAGTTTGTGCTTAAAATGTACTGTAAATTCTACAAACTGTTAATAAATATTTCAATCAATCAATCAATGAGGCTATCGGTAGACTAGACACGCACCAGCTGCTGAACTCAACATCGTATATAGTCTGATGGAAAACGGTAGTAGCCTATACGCAAATTGGTCTTGATTATTTTGTCGTACTGGCTGCTACGATAATTTGTGCCGGTTTTACCGACACAGTGAGTTGCAGGATTCGCAGGAATGAAGCCAAAAGCTTCGCTCTTCTTTTCCAGTGAGCCTCCGTTCCTGAGCGCTGCGCTCATAGGGGACACATTACATTATCACGGAGGTGGAGGCGAGGAGGCTGCTTTTTACGCGAGGGGCGAGAAGTTGAAAAGGGGGTCATGTCAATCACATCCTCGGCTCCATTTTAGATTGGTTTTCTTTCTACTGTCTGGACTCTGGAGGAGTCGGGGAACTGTCTGGACTGGAGGCTGAAGAAAGAAACGGTTCCCACTTCCCAGCACACTGACCGACCGGGCGTGTTTAGTTTTGCCATACGCTAAGTTTCCACGAGACGTCGTTGAGGAGGAGAGAATTAACCGAAAATACAATCTTCTTTTCTTCTCAACTTCACCAAGATGCTCACCAATGTGAGCGGCACGTTGGAAATATAACACCTTGCTCTGTTAGAACGAGAGGGGGGGGGAAGTAACCGAACTTGTCTCTCGTTGTTGTTGGTCCCAGACGCGCGCAAATAATATGGCACCGGGTAGTATTTGCGCACTGCTGCTCGCGTACTTGATCCTGATCGACGCGTCGTCGTCGCGCGTCGACGCCGCGGTGAGAGTCAAGAAGAAAGCGTCGCGGCCGCCCGCGGTCCGCGGCCGGCCGTGTCTGGACCTGCCGGAGGAGATCCTGGAGCAGATGTTCGGCCGCCTGTCGGTGGGCGTCATGAGCGCCTTCCACCACACGCTGCAGCTGGCGCCGCAGGAGCGACACAACCTGACGTGTCCTTCGTCGGCGGGCGCCAGGCGCCTCCGGCCGGACAGAAAGTCTCGCACGCCTGTGAATTTTCTCAGCCTCTCTCCGTGGGCATACAGGTAAAAAAAAAGAACAAGTTCCAAGTTCTCACATGTTCATGTCATTGCACGGTTTGTTATCTGGTCCCCTGCTGAAAATATGCAACCCTAGACTCAGACCCTACACACCCAGGGACCATCTCCACATACATAATATAAGATTTGTCTGTCATTCATTAGACATTTTAGATTTTTCAATTTTATTCTATCTTTTCCAAAACCTTGACACATATTGTCTACAGTCTACACACTGTAAAATCACGAGTGCCAGTGCAATCCATAACTTGTTCTCCGCTTGCCCAGGCAGGGGATGGCTGCAGTGCACAATATGAGCTTCAGCCTTCATATCAGGCCTATACTGTGTTTGTCAACAGTCATACACAGCGGTGGCTAGCCCCAATATGTTCCCTCAGTCCCTATACGCTCATCCTGTAGCTATCGGAGCTACAGAATGAGCGTAGGGACTGAGGGAACATTGGGGCTAGGTGGGTGGTCTGTATGTCTAGCCTAGATTTTCAATGGAAGTAGCCTATATGGGAGAACACCAATGTATCGTGTGGATTGGTTCAATTAAAGATAGTCTATTGTGATGTAACGTTATCTTAAAACAAGTTTGGTTTAAACAGTTTAAAGTTCTATATGCTGATAATAATAGGGCTAGTGTTTGTTGTTCAATGTTCAGTAACGGGGGTCTCCCCAAGTCTAATTAACAAAATTAATTTCCAGGTGGGGTTGCCAAAATGCCAACTTCATTCAATCAGGGGAGAGAGTAGGCCTATTCATTTATCAGCTTTAAAATTGATAGGGTTCCAGTTCTGTCTACATTTCTTTGTCATCACTTCAAAATGTGTTTATCCTGTGAGTTCTCTCCTGTTTGGGGGGGGGGAAATAATTTATTGAAAATACATTCTGTTTAAGAGAGCTGTTACTGAACATTCTAGGGTTTTCAACCATGGGGTTCATGCACCATTCTATGGGTTAAGATTAGGTTATCTTTCTTCCTTAAATAATACACTAATCACACATGTTCATGAGCTGGACCAAAATAATCTGACCCGTCTGAAGTGAGTGGTGCTGTATACTGTACTTGTGCTGTAGCCTACTGTACAAGCCCTCCTCCCTGGCCTGTGTGTTAGGCTGTGACACGTGGTGAACAAAGTCATACGACGTTACCGCAGTGAAATTTGTTCTCCGCATTTGACCCATCTCTCTTGGAGCAGTGAGCCAAGGAGCGGTGAGCTGCAGCCGTGCCGCGCTCGGGAATCATTTGATTAGTAGATTTGATTTGAACAAACGCTATTTTCGTGCTCGGACACGGGGACAGACCCAGCCACACAATCTAGTTTTCAAAGCATGTTATTACCAGTAAAGAGCAGGGATATCATTTCACAAGAAGCACAAATTTTTTGTTGGATACAGACACTTTTGAATGTTTCAAACCTTGTACAAGAGAAGAGTACCTCTCTCAAAATATGTTTCACATGCAAACAAAGTAAAGAAAATTAAGATGTTCTGAGTGAATGTCCAGGGTCGGATCACTTGCAATACCTCCGCAAACCAATTAATTTGTTAATGTAAATAATTTATTTTGGTGTTAGCATTATGTTATGCTTTAGCTATTGAAAAATACCAGATCTACAAGCTCATATAGCGCGCCACCGAGTGGCACGCTACGAGCTTGCAGGTCTGCTATTTAAAAAAAATCGAAGAACAGCTGACATAGAAACATAGCTTTTTCAGAAAACTGTCAGGATGTAGAAGAATTTTTTTAGAATCTGATCTCAGGTCAAAATGGTCAAAAGTCAGAGTGTAGTAGTAAATACAAACGGATCATGTGACCTCAATTAACATCTAATCATTTTGTATGTTTGTTATTTATTTTCGGTACCAGGATTTCCCACGACCCGGCCCGGTACCCGCGGTTCATCCCAGAAGCCTACTGTCTGTGTAAGGGCTGTCTGACGGGCCCCGACGGCGCGGAGAGCGAGCAGTACCGCAGCACGCCGGTCTACACGCCCTCCGTCATCCTGAAGCGCACGGGCTCGTGCGTGGGCGGCCGCCACTCCTACGTGGAGAGCTACGTGTCGGTGGCCGTGGGGTGCACCTGCGTGCCGCTGCTGGAGAAGGACCGGGACGCGCAGAGCAGCAACCAGAGCGTGGAGCGACAGACGCGGCCCAAAGCCGGGCTCCAGAGCTCCACCGACAAACATGTATAACGACAAAAGAAACACACCCGTGTGAACTGAGTGGTGCAACTCCCCTCTCTTTCTCTCTCTCCCCCCTCCTCCTCTCCTCTCTCTCTCATTAGCAGGCAACAGTGCAGCACTAATACTATCTCTCTCTCTCTCTCTGTTTCTGGCACAACAGCGCCCCCTACTGGTACTCATACTGGTGCTCATTAACGTCACATAGGCCTATCCACACTTTTCCTGGGCTGTGTGTGCTCCAGTTCCTGTTGATTTCGTTGGATATCATTGGTCATCTGACCAGTTTCATTGGCTTTCATTGGATCAAATCGACAGGAACTGGAGCACACACAGCCCAGGAAAAGTGTGGATACATTTGGTTCCATTTGTAAACTCAAGAGTTTGAATTTATACTGAGGGTTTTACTGTGAAGGGTATGGGATGGATGGTAGTATGCCAGGTAGGCCTACAGTATATGATCTCTACGTACTTGGCCTTGCCCTTGATGTGCTCAGGACGTGAGTGAAAGGTGCATGTTGTCTTGGCCTGGTATAGAGCACCGAAGTCCTGACGTAACTCGCTCATCCCTTCGATTCCCCTGGTTCGCGGAAGTAATTTCTCTATGGAGAATAACATGGGCTCATCTTAATAACGTCTACTATAAGCGTTGTGGTCCAGAAATAAACAAGCTGTCTCGGCGTTATTGTCATGGAGGTGTCTCTGTATCGTTTATGACAGTCAGTCACTCATATATGATACAGTCTGCTTCTAGCGAAAATGTAACTAATTCAGTAGCAGTAACATTAGCGTTTTCTCTCAGTCAGTTGATTCTTCATATCCATATGAGTGAAACGGCCGGGGTGACATGTTTATTTCTCAAACACAGTTCTTATATGAGGCGATCTAAAATCCCCCTATGGGGATTACAATACAAATAAAAATACATGAACCTGTGGATTTGCGCCCTCTACCGATATTGACGTCAGACTTCGGTGCTCTATAGCCTCCTTTTAACCATACTGTATATATACAGTAAGCCCTGGCCTATTATTCGTTCAGTGAAAACATGTTCTATCAATTGAAACACACGACGTAATGCAATATTTTCCCTATTCAAATTTTCAATTAAAACATTCTCTTCTGATTACGTTTTTTTTTTTACATTTTTGAAAATGCCAATCATGCCATGCAGTATTTAACGTGGTTTTAAACAATGGAACCCACACCAGAAGCAGCTGTTGTTGAACCCCTAAGAAAACATCAACACGAGGATTAGACACTTGGACATGCAGACTGAAGGCCTCACCAGTAAGGACTAAGGTCACATTCTCACCTAATACTTCGGTAGACTCAATGGCGGAGAATTTGGGATTCTTGTACATTTAATTTGCTGCGGTTTGCCTTCACACCTGCACCGAATCGTAATCAAGTGCGATTGGAAGCGAAGCGAAACCCCCGTTTTTACTCGGAGTACAATGCGGTTCTTTGATACGCATTACGATTCGAATGAGCCTTCACACCTGCCAAACGAAGTGCACTTTCTGAAAATGCGCAGCGGGATTCGTTTTAATCGCAGCAAAGCTCTCTGGTATGAATGTGACCTAAGTCTCTGTGTGTGTGTGTGTGTGTGTGTGTGTGTACAGTACTGTTGTAATGCACGGAACTCGAGAACCGTTCGCCCCACCGACTTCAAATTCGACACACGCGTGAAACACACCCCCACATGGAGTGCAGTGCCCCCCCGGTGTCGAGTCGGTCGGACCCACGGTTGTCCAGAAGCGCCCCAAAAAGGCCTCTGCCCGGGCTCTGGACAGGGCCCCTGCCCAATGTCCATTTATGGAGCTGGCCTGTTCTGACGTCTGCATAGACTCCATATTTGGGCGTGCCTGACAAAGAACTCCATATATGGGCATAAAAGTACTTCAATAAAGTAATCCTTTACCAAAAGAATGGCCCCACACATCCTTCCATAAAACGGACACAGACATAATATTAATTTGCAACTTGCATCGTTTCAAGTAGGCCAGTGCCCAACGGGCACCGCTCTAGTTAATTATAATTAGCTGTCCCACTATTAATAATCACACCCGTGGGGAGGGGGCGCTCTAATCAATTATTGACCTTATATTCAACCTTGATTGAAACACCTTATTAGTTACGTCACCAAGAATGGTGGTCCCTTATTGGCCAAGGGTTTCCACCGACGGACATACCGACAGCCGATTTGCTCAGACACACATGATCATAATCATGACATAAAATCTCCATTCATTGTCATTAATGTTTGTTAAGACAGAATCGACACTTTATCTGTTTATAGGAGGGGATATAGCGCCCCTCAATAACCGGTTGCAATGGGTGAATTACATAGCAATCAATGACCTGATAAACACTGCCACCTACTGACTGTACAGAACAACTGACACATGTATGCATTCTCTCAAGTACTATAATAGCCTAAATCAACTTTATGAGGAATATTTCTTCATATGTATACACCAGCGTAAGTAACACTTTAAGCAGTCTTATGTCTAATAAACCTGAAAACAATGGAAGGAAACTTGAATAGACGGGTGTGATTTTTCTTTTATGAAGTCTTTGGTTCACATTCCTCCAGCAAATCTGCTCCCACCCGAAAAGAAATTGCATAGGGTGGACATCAATGTAGAGGAACCAGAGGCTACTGACATGTTGACCTACGCTTACACTGCAAAAGGTGGTCATCTCCACCACAAATGTTCAGGTGATGTACGATCTACTAAGCTCTCATATAATATGTATAAAATATGTTATGCTTTATCGTTTGACTTGCAAAAATAGCGAAAAATAAGTTCACAACAACGCAACGGACGCATCACAATGAGGTGCGTTATGAGCCTATGATGACGTGCCCAAACTAGGGACCTCAGGTTGAAGTGGCTGTCTGTGGTTTTTCTATACGTTATCCCATTTAAGACCCGAGGACGATTCTACAAATGTCTTCTAAATCAGTCGGTTTTCTGAAGAACACATGTTTCTATGTCGGTGGTTCTCAAACTATTTCATGTCAAGGATGTCCCAGAATTATATGGATTTGGCCGCCGAACTCCCATCTGAAAATATGTTGTTCCAGTGACCCCGCACATTATTTGAGTTAAAAATGTTCGCTCTGAAAGAATATATATTCAAAGATTTGCGCCACATTTTCACGATTTTTCAAAAAATAGCAGATCTACAAGCTCATAGCGCGATGAGCTTGTAGATCTCATAGCTAATAGCTAAAGTGTAACAATGTTAAAACACCAAAAGGGGTTCCCTCCCAAAATGGGTTATTTAACCAATGAAAAGTATTCAGATCTTCTGACTAAATAACAACACCATTTCCTGGAAAGTAACTGTTTTGGACATACAAGGTTTTAGCCCTGAGGGCGTCAGAATGTTTACATAGCCTACAGACAGTCCCCTCCTCCCTCCAACAGGTCCTCGTGATGTTCTTGTTGAACTTGCCTGGATAAGAAAAATACTGATTCAACTCCTCAGGAGGACAGCAGTTGATTCAACTCCTCAGGAGGACAGCAGTTGATTCAACTCCTCAGGAGGACAGCAGTTGATTCAACTCCTCAGGAGGACAGCCGTTGGGAGGGATAGTTGTCCCTCCTCAGGAGGACAGCCGTTGGGAGGGATAGTTGTCCCTCCTCAGGAGGACAGCCGTTGGGAGGGATAGTTGAGTCAGGAGGACAGCCGTTGGGAGGGATAGTTGTCCCTCCTCAGGAGGACAGCCGTTGGGAGGGATAGTTGAGTCAGGAGGACAGCCGTTGGGAGGGATAGTTGTCCCTCCTCAGGAGGACAGCCGTTGGGAGGGATAGTTGTCCCTCCTCAGGAGGACAGCCGTTGGGAGGGATAGTTGTCCCTCCTCAGGAGGACAGCCGTTGGGAGGGATAGTTGTCCCTCCTCAGGAGGACAGCAGTTGGGAGGGATAGTTGAGGAAACACCGGAACTCGTTGGCCAGGCACTTGTTGTGTTTGGGCAGGAAGCTGCAGAGCTTCAGGTCCAGGAAACGCTTGGCATATTCCTCCATGATGGCTCCTGCCAAGAAAGAAAGACAGACAGAGAGAGAGGTTTAGGAAAAGGCTTGTGAGCTTCTATATCTGCCATTCTTGGTGCACGACACCAGCACAGTTTTCTGAAAAACCCCATGTTTCTATGTCAGTGGTGCTCAAACTATTTCAGGTCAAGGAGCCCACAAAAATATATGTAATTGCTAATTGGCCACCGACCCCCATCTGAAGCAAAGATTTGAGTTAAAAACGTTG
Source organism: Protomyctophum parallelum (assembly GCF_964188405.1). Classification (NCBI taxonomy): domain Eukaryota; kingdom Metazoa; phylum Chordata; class Actinopteri; order Myctophiformes; family Myctophidae; genus Protomyctophum; species Protomyctophum parallelum. The sequence goes on along the minus strand of NC_139707.1, from coordinate 46,288,627 downwards.
GCTCTGAAAGAATATACTTTCAAAGATTTGCACTACATTTTCACGGTTTTTCAAAAATAGCAGACCTACCTACACGCTGCTGCGCTATGAGCTTGTAGATCTGCTATTTTTCAATAGCTAAAGTATAAAACACCAAAAGGGGTTCCAGCTCAAAATGGGTTTTAACTTCACTGGTCTTAAAGGATAAAGTAAAAAACAAGTGATGTTTTGTGCAGGCAGGTTTTAAATTATCTTTATATCTTAAAACTCATTCTTGGCCAAGTACTTATTTGACTTCTTTTCACAAATAGCCTACCAGGCCAAATACTTTTTTGACTTATTTTTAGAGGGGCCTTAAATTGATAAAATTATAATCATGATTTAAGACAAATATTACCACTCTCGTTCAAATCTATGTTGGCCTGTGCTAACTATTGCTACTGACATGGATGAGTTAATCTCATACATTTTCATATTCTATCATCATATGGACTGTATATTCTTATACATGTGAGCATGTGAGCACAGAGGTCAATTCCGTGACAAAGTAGTGTTTTTGAGTTGGAGCTACCGTCAGTCAGCGCTGGCACCAAATGCTTTACGTCTTACGTTAATGTCAAAACATTTACGTCTCTAAATGTTTTTATGAATTGAACAAGGAGGACCCTCTTGTAAACAAGTGTAATGCTTTATTGGGTCAGTTAACAGTCTTTGTATCGAGTTGTGCTTGAAATGTACTGTAATTCTGCAAACTGTTAATACATATTTCAATCGATCAATCAAACCACCAGAGCCTCTATCTCACCTGTGCAGAGCAGCACCTTGCCCTTGGTCAGGTACTTGACGGTTTGGGCCACCTTGCTCAGACACTCCTCAGACAGGTACGGCGGGTCGGCCAGGACGATGTCAAAGCTCTGAGGCGGCAGCTCCGCCGGCAAGGCCAACGGTTCCTTGTAGTCGTAGAAGACAAACTCCTGCTCGTAGACGGCGAAGCGCCGGTCGTACTCCAACACCACGGCAGAGACCCCATCGGAGCCCGCCACCACCCCCTGCTTCAGCTTCTGGTAGACGCTGGGCGCGCTCACGCAAGCTATCCTGGGAACAGACCAGCAGAACACTAAAACCTCATGGGCTGGGTTTGACATGAACCATTATTTGACGTTGACAGGAACTCATTGGTTGCTGAAATTATGCAGCTGATGTGTCCTGATTAACAATTGACCCATTCTAGGCGGGAACCCCTTTTGGGGGTTGTTATACTTTAACTATTAAAAAATAGCTGCTATTTTTTTTTAATCTGAAAATGTGGCGCAAATCTTTTAACATAATATTCTTTCAGAGTGAATGTTTTGAACTCAAATCTTAGCTTCTGGGGTGGTGTCCCTGGAACTACATATTTTCAGATGGCGGTCTGTGGTCAATTACATATCATTTTTGGGGACCCTTGACATGAAATATTGAGCACCACTGATACAGAAACATGAGGCATTTCAGAAAACTGTCAGAATTTAGAAGACTTTATTTTTTTTTCTGACATCAGGCCTAAATGGGTTAAACACTTTCAACAATTTAACAATTAACCACTTTCACAAGCTACGCACAGGTTAATTTAACTCAGAGTACAAATGGCTTCGTTCCATGTGTAGCGTACTGCCGCTTACCTGCCGCCCTCGCCAGCTTCACGTATGAGCTCCTCTGCTAAGCGTGTGGCGGTGTCGTCACTGTACCAGAACTGGCTCATCCCCTGGTAGACACACACACACACACACACACGATATTCACATACTGTATGTATACGATACAGGCGTTGACACTAAGGTACATAAAACATTCGAGCAGGTGGAATTTGCTTTCAGGTTGCCCGACTGGGGGCCTATAGCTATATATATTTGGCATACTAATTGAGGTATGACTTTTTTATCGCACAGCCCCAGAAAGTTAAAAAAACAAAAGAAAATAAAAAAGAAAACAAAAGTATTAAATTGAATGATAATTCAAATTCAACTCATCATTTTATAATGGACGATTTACTTTTCGGGGAAGTGGTCATGACCTTTTGGCGAGTAGAACATGACCTGCACCTCCGAGCCCTGAGTGTCAACCCCTGTCCGATATACAATAATCTATAGACGTCATACATACATACGATCCATATGATACATTTATGATATATTTTCATGGTATAATGATGATCCTCCTCTCTCTCTCTCTCTCTCACCCAGTCCTCTTCCACAGCTCCGACAGCGAACATGGCTGAGGAGGAGGAGGAGGAGGATTCGGCCACCGGGGTGTTTTTACTGATGGTGTCGTTGTAGAACTCCTGCAGAGCAGCCATGGTGTCAGCAGACAATGCAGGGATGTCGTCATCGTCGCTGTCGCTCATAACTGCCACACCAAAGGAAAGGAAAGGTACTATGTTTACCCAGGGTAACTGGACTAAGGAAAGGAAAGGTACTATGTTTACCCAGGGTAACTGGACTAAGGAAAGGAAAGGTACTATGTTTACCCAGGGTAACTGGACTAAGCTCAAGAACTTGTTTACAGCCAGGCCCTGCTCATAGAACATTTCATGGTAGAGGTTCAATGCCTTGTCCAAGGGCACTTCAACGGTGGTAATTTTAACGTGCCGGTCCGGGGATACGAACTAGCGACCTTCCGAGATCAAGACCGCTCCCCAAACCGTTCGGCCACCGCTACCACACCACACCACACCATACCACACCACACCACACCATACCACACCACAGAGAACAATTCATGGTGAGGCAATACTCTTGTTGTCATTGCTGAATGATGCCCTGCTCTGAGCCTGGCACAGTGGTTCAATCCTTTTCAGTCCACAAACCCTCCAAAAGAATCCCATTGAACAATATTGCCAATGTATGTTTGACCACTTTCTATAGTATAGTTTGTTGATACTTTTGATGCAGTAATGGTACATTACTGGGGGTCCCAGAGATAGAAATGCCATTAAATGGGGGTCCGACTCCGTATAGACTAATGCATGTCAAACTGGGGGTCTTTGAAGAATCAATCACTAAACATCGTCTCTTATTGGGGTCCCTGGCGTATCTTTTCAAATGGGGGTCCGCTAATTAGTGTCAATTTGGGGGTCCTTGACATGAAAAGGTTTGGGAACCACTGCTATAAACGCTGTGTGGAGCAGAGCTGATTGATTGAAATATGTATTAACAGTTTGCAGAATTACAGTACATTTCAAGCACAAACTCAATGCAAAGACTGTTAACTGTGAGTGGACGACCCAATTAAGCATTACACTTGTTAAGAGGGTCCACCATGTACAATTCATCAAACCATTTAGAAACAAATAAGACACTTCTATATAGCCAAAGAACAGAACAGGAATTCATCATAATGAAATGAAAAGGTTTGACTTTAATATCTATAATGTAACAATAACTGGTTCTAGTTAAGTGAACCTACCTGTGCTGTAGTACACACACAGACAGACTATAATGCTACTATTCCAATCCACGTGTGTATTTGTTGTGTTTTGCGGTTCCGGGGCCGACGTCACCACGCTCACTTGCGCGCCTACGGAAAGCCAAATGGTCCAGTGAGTCAGTCCACTGCGCTGCGCCGCCTGGTGGTGAGGCGAGGTTAACGGCACCGTACTAGTTGTTTCGTTCACACGGGCAGACGGGGGTTGATTGTGTGGCAAGTAACAATATTTATTAGCAACCTTTAACTTTGTTAGTGGCAGCAGACCCATGCTATTTATCCTTATCCGTATTTATCTAAATTTCTAAGAGGGCTAAGTAGTACTGCATTATCAAAGGGAATTGACCTCTTCCTTAAATCCTGTTGCTTATAGCCTGCAGTACTGTGTGTCAAAGTTACTCTTAAACAGTAAATTATTACTCATTACTTATTGTGTCTGTCTGTCTGTCTGTCTGTCTGCTCGACAAATTGGTAATGCTTAAACCTGCTCTTTTATTCTTTACCACTTTACATAACTACAATATAATATAACTACAATATAACATTCAACCATTTTGTGGAACACAAAAATGATAGTTTGGAACCAAATGGACCCTTATGGGTCTGTATTAGTAACTCAGAGAGTGTACAAATGGTCTGGAACCAACCATTTGTACACTCTCATGAGTTAAATTAACATTGGTTTTACCATATGAATTGAGGGTCCCAGAGATAGAAATGCCATTAAATGGGGGTCCGTAGACTAATGCATGTCAAACTGGGGGTCCTTGAAATGAAACAGAGAACCAAATAAATTAAACCATTTGGTTCCATTTGTACACTCTCAGAGTTAAATTAACATTGATTGATTGATTGATTACATTATAAACAGAGGGCCGGCCGCGGATAGTTGGCACAGACAGCCAATGAAACAAAGCCTTGTCTTTGTTGCCAGGCAGTTATGCCATCCTTTTCATCCAATCAGAATTGTTCACTTTTCTTTGTAGAGGATTTGGAGACTGGCGTTTGATTCCCCCTCATGGAAGATATATTAATAGTTAATATAACCATTTTGGAGAACACAATGTAGGCTATGGTTGATATTGTAAAAATAAATAAACCCCAACATAATCAGTCTCAGCTTGTTCTCATTTCTAGATTATTATTATTGTGGACTATGGCGAATTGCCAACAGGAAGGGTTTCTATTAAATACTTATTGGCCCAAAGTATTTGGGGCCAATAAGTTCACTTCACTCATATAAACTCATATAAACAGCATCTCATTTGCAAAGCCAATCACATTTAGGCCTATGTATGTTTCAGTTACAGTAGACTACATTGATTGATTGATTGATTTATTAACAGTTTGCAGAATTACAGTACATTTCAAGCACAGACTCAATATAAAGACTGTTAACTGTGAGTGGACGACCCAATTAAGCATTACACTTGTTAACAAGAGGGTCCACCATGTTCAATTCATCAAAACATTTAGAGACGTACAAATAGACACTTCTATATAGTCAAAGAACAGAACAGGAATTCATCATAAAGGAGGTAAAAAGGGAAAATAAACTTATACAGTGAGGGGAAAAGGGGGGGGGGGATTCAGATTTTACGGGGGCCAGTTTAGAATTGCAGCCGTCTGTAGGTGCCCTTTGAGAGCGGTTTTGAAGGAATCAAGGGATTTGCATCTCTTAATGACTGTTGGTAGGGCGTTCCACATTTTGGTGGCATAGGAGCGAAAATAATTCAAACACACAAAGAAGATAAAACAAATTCAAATCCAAACCAAACAATAATTCTGCATCTAAAGTGTACATAATTTGGTCATGAATACCGGTATATTGTAATAATAATTAATAATAATACAATTTAGCAATAGAACATCTTGATTCAGCACATTGTCTACAAAATGTGTATGATTTCTCTTTAACATTAAATACAATGTTACACCACATGATAGAATGATAGGTATTACCATATACATCTCAACCTAATAAACCAAATACAGCCCTAGTTTAAAGTATCACATGAATACCAAAATAAACATTTTCCCAGTATAACTAATATCTGTGGACAGCCTGTTACAGTATATATTAATCTCTTAGATGATAATGAAGAAAGCATAATTCACTCTGTTTAAGGCTATATCTGCAATAGTCTTACTCTTATTTGTCTACAGTTTCATTTACTCAAAAAGTCAATTTTGACTGAGTTTGTTGAGTTGGATTCCACATCAGTGGCTGTGGCTGTGATTTCTGTGAAGCCAAATTTGACTTGAAACTTGATTTTACGATCCAGCCCACGTGAAGTATCTGGCATATCAATGCAAAATGAGTTCAGTTTGTCTATTGCCCAGTCATCTACATATAGCGGATTTATCCTCTCTGTGCGATAAAAACAAAATTCTGCTGATGTCTGGTTTTTTTCTACTGGCATGAAGACGTGGTCACTGGTTTTGTCCCAACCCACATCTTCATCTATTGTCACCAGTGTTTCGAAAAGATCACAACAGCGGTCACCACGTCCATAATTGAACTTCTTCTCAGCCTTATGCTTTGACGCATCATATTTTTTAGAGACAGCAATGCCATAAGTAAAGGCACTTTTTCGTGATGCCACTACTGCAGGGTTTCTGCCAAACATGACAGCTCCCTTCAAAATTACCTGCTGGGGCGACGCAGGGCACATTACCTTGCACTGAGCACCAAACTTCTTGGTAATGTGTGTGCGTAGAATCATACTTGAGGCAAAACCCCCCACTAACAGGAGGTAGTCAATGCTGCCAACAGGCATCTTTTTAAAGATTTCTCCGAGACTTGTAGTGATGCCATTCAGACTTTCATCAAAGAAAGAACTCATCTTTGCTCTTGAGATTGTGATCAACCCTTCGTCCCAGCCGACACCTTGCACATTCTCGAAGTAACTCTCTATTGGTTGCTGATTCTGAGCTAATGATGCTAAGTTAAAAGGACAGTCGAACTGTACATCATCATCCACACTCTTAAGAACTAGGAAATTATACATCAACTTTTGAAGCTCACTGGGAGACTTTCTTTCAAACTCATCCCAGAGATCTTCAGAGAATATTTCTTTCAGGCAACATATAAAGTTTTTTGTCACCTGCTCCCCTCCCAGAGCATTACCAGAGGCCTTATGCAGCTCTTTCAGGACTCCTCCATCACACACTTCATGTACCGTGATGTCAATGGTACCACCTGTAAGACAACAACGTTAGGCTTTAAAATATGAACGTTCTTTTTACATATAAAAACAGAGAGAAAATGTAGTTGCATACATTTAAAGATAAGGGTCATACTGTAAAACTAATGTACGTACAGATGTATTACTTTTACTTTTACTTTTACTTTTACATTTACTTTTACTTTTACTTTTACTTTTACTTTTACTTTTACTTTTACTTTTACTTTTACTTTTACTTTGACACACACACACACACACACACACACACACACACACACACACACACACACACACACACACACACACACAGCATCAATATCACAACAGAACATACCTCCACAATCAGCAACAATGTACTGTGTTCCAGGTTTTTGTTGTAGTTGTATCTTGCCGACCTGTCCTGAGTTCTCATCAATGAAACCACTCGAGGGCAGCTGTTTACACCAGATGGAGGCTGCTTCCGGCTCCAATGCGATGATCAGCTGGTCCGATTTACTTTCTCTGACAATGCCAGCCTGGAAAGAAAGAAAGAGACAAAACAATATTTAAATAATTTAGAAAATATCCTATAGATATTATTATTATTATTATTATTACTATTATTAAAGAGACAAAAAAGGATAGATTTCTACACACAAGCATTAATTACAGATTAAATACAAGAAACAGTACTACATCTCTATATCCAGCTCCTCAATGGCTCTTCCACGAGATACAGCCCCAAACCCTGTACTATGTGCACTCCCACACAACCACCACAAGAAAACGATACAATAAATGATAAACTCTGACAATACAATAATTCAAATAACGGTAATCAAACAAAGACGATGTTAACCAAAAAAATAATTACGATACATTAACAATCATACAGTAGCCATACTGGTCCTAATGAGATGTAAAATGTGGTTCCAACTGTCTAATGTATCGTTTTCTGATTGATACCATTTCATCTCGCTATAGAAAACAGGCTAGGCTAATAATTGATTCCATTGGTTAAAGGGAGATGATGTGGATGTTGCCATCTAAGCGCCAACATTGTTTTGCAGCTGTGCTTCCTACTAAACCAAAAACATATTTGGAATGTGCTTAAAGTTAATGAATCAACGTCATTAAGAAGCCTACATTTTGGACAACAGGGGATATGCGTTTGTAAATCTTTGGATAGATATTATTGACAACCTGTGTCCAAAAGGATTAACTGTAGGACAATCCCCACATATATATGCATAAAAGTACCAAAGCAAGTTTCATTTTAGAATGTTTCTGGGGAGTTCGGTATGTTTTATGAAGAAAGTCCAAATAAATTAGCTGATTGATGATTTGGGTTTTGAGATGCCATAATTATGTTTCCTGTAGATCATTTTGATAATGTCATCATGCATGTAATAAGTTTAACAACATGGAATTACCTCAGTTGCTGCTTTCCTCATGAACTGTTTTGCGGAAGCATCCCAAATAGCAGGAACAGTCAGAACCCAGGTGAAGTCAGAGGCAGTGAAGGTTCCATGAAGGTCTTCATTAATGGTGTTCAGTGCATGGTCCTTGAGGTAGCGTAGACTTTCTGTGATGACTTTCAGGGCTCCCATTTGTTTGCCATTTACAGCTGTAATCATTAACTCCTCATTGAGTTCCTGTTGGAAAAAGAAATGTTGTTGATATTAAAATAAATGAATACAGGAACACACACACACACACACACACACACACACACACACACACACACACACACACACACACACACACACACACACACACACACACAGTAAAAAAACAACACATGTATAATCAACAGCAAATCATCAATATCATATAGACTTACTTTTCCGTAGAGTTCCATCTTAAAGTTTTCAAAGAGAAGTGTTTTTTTAGCTTTTTCATTTCCCTTAATGTATTCCCTTCTAGCTTCATAACCAAACTTCTTGAAATGCTCATTTTCATCAAATAGAACACATGTAGGCGTCTTTGGGCTGGTCAGTCCATTTTCTTCCCATTGTGGAACGATCGGTTCTGTGCCATTGATAAGAAAGGCGTACCCACTGTAAGCAGTACCGAAGTCTATTGCTATTATAAATGCTTCACTAGGGCGTTGGTACGTCTCACAACACACAGCCATGGTAAAATCCGGTGGTTAGTATAAAGGTAGCTAGTCCAAGTCAACACGACTGAAATGAATGAACACACCACATACTGTCCCAGTTTATATAGCATGAGCATCCTGTAGTATGTCACTAAGCCCCACCCTTTGGTATTTGTTGCAACCGGCACAGTTCATTGGTGCAGGTGATGGAGGTGTATATTTGAAAGGCATGTTGGTCGTAGAGAAGAATATGAATACGAATGAGAAATATGACATACAGTTCTGAAAAGCCAAAGCTCTGAAGTCATCACAGGCATTCACACGTCATGAAGTGGCCACATGAGTGGCTATTGATTAACTCAGATGAGACACTGATGAGACAGTTACCATTGTCGTAGAACACTGCTAGAACTCGTGATTCAACCTTTTGATTGATTGAATACTTTAATAGTTCTTTATTTTTTAAGGCACGATAATACAGATTTATGCAAGATAAATAATACTAAAGAATAACCCAGATAAGCAAGACATTTAAAGACAAACAACAATAATAGAATAGACTATTCTCATGTTTGAAATGTGTGATATGAAAAATAAATGTACTTTTGAATACTAAAAACAACTACTTCAACTCAATGAACTGAGCAACTTTAATTCGTAATTGAGTAATATGTTTCACCAGGCCTGGATTATCTATACTTTTACTAAAGCACTGCATTGACTCTACTTTGTAGAGCCTCACTTTGAAACATATTTTATTTTTATTAACATATACCTGTAGTAATGTCCAGCAGTGTTGTTTTATTAACATATACCTGTAGTAATGTCCAGCAGTGTTGTTTTATTAACATATACCTGTAGTAATGTCCAGCAGTGTTGTTTTATTAACATATACCTGTAGTAATGTCCAGCAGTGTTGTTTTATTAACATATACCTGTAGTAATGTCCAGCAGTGTTGTTTTATTAACATATACCTGTAGTAATGTCCAGCAGTGTTGTTTTATTAACATATACCTGTAGTAATGTCCAGCAGTGTTGTTTTCGTCGACTAAAACTAACACGAAAAATGTTCGTCGACTACCTTCTTTCACTGACGAAAACTAAATGGAAACTAAATGAAAACTAATCTATGATGACTAAAACTAAGACTAAATATATGCGGACAATTTCATCAACAGATAAAAACTTGACTAAAACGTTAGGAAGGGACTAGTGGATGTTCAAATAAACTAAACTAAACTAGTGGACAAGAGATCCATTATAAGTCATTTTACACTTTGTTGCATGCTGAAAATAGCAGATCTACAAGCTCACAACGAGTGTGAGCTTGTAGATCGGCTATTTTCAGCAAGTGTAAAAACAGTTATTACGACGGCATCAAGGCCCGCCAAATTAGAATTATATAAAATGATACAATAAATAATATATAATATATAAAATGTTAGGAAGGGACTAACATCTGCAGACTGTTACTGCCGCTGCGCTGAAGATGTTAGTGTCCTTGGCTTGGACACAATAATGCCGTAGTAGTTTTCAAACTTGTTTCCATGTCAAGCATCCTCTATTGATAATAGACTGGCCCACATTTGATTAATGTTCTCACCCTACTGTATGTATTTTCATAATGTTAGTTGTTCATATGATTTACTAAAGAATTCCACAATATAATAATGTAGACAGTGTTGAGTAGTGTATGAACAGTATGTAAAACAGTGGTTCTTAATCCTTCTCATATAATTTTTTCCAACAATGTATTTATTTATTTTTCTTTTTCCACACAAATGACAATACAATACAGATACAAATGTACAAAAAACAACAATGAACAATTACACATACAAAGAAAACAAAACAACCAAAAAAGAAAAACTTCTCATATCATTCTTAATCATTCTGCTTTAAGTAGCATGACGGGTCAAACTAGGGGAATTTCATGATTCTGAATCGATTGTAAACAAATTTGTTTTGCACAAATAACACTCCTTGGGCTAAAAACGGCCATAGCTGTCATCACAAATATGATGATGTCATCACATTTCGAAAATTGGCTATATGGGGAAATGCCATTTAGCTACCGTGGAGCCATGCATGGATGAATTATATAGGCTTGTGCCAAATGTGCACGTGCACAGGGGCCTGGAGCCAATGTGGGCCCTTGGATTCAAATGTCAAAGTCACGCTTCCAACAGCTTCCAACGAGCAGACTGGACTTTCCGTTCCAGAGATAAATGAGCAAAACGTCTTGAAAACGGACACTTTAGCCAATCTTTTGCCATTGTCGCCTGATTTTCTTTAATAACACAGGCTAGGAAGGTCAGACAGCGACAAACTAGATACCTGAGTAAAGTTCACTTTGAGCTGCATCCAATAGATCCACTTCAATTTCCGTCTGCCTTATACTAAAAACCTGTGCCAATTAAACGCAAAAAACCCCTAAAAGAAACCCCAAAAAGACACGTTCAGGTTTGGGGTCACCACTGACCCAGGTTAGTGATCAGTGTTGTTTTTGGCAGAATTTTTTTATTTTAGTTTTAGTCTCTTGAATAGTTTTCATTTTAGCTTTAGTCACGTTTTAGTCACCTGGAAAGTGTTAGTCTAGTTTTAGTTGACTAAATATCGTATAGATTTTAATCGACTAAATTAAGTTTTGGTGGGCCTTGATGCCATCGTAATGACTGTTTTTACACTTGCTGAAAATAGCCGATCTACAAGCTCATACTCGTGAGCTTGTAGATCTGCTATTTTCAGCATGCAACAAAGTGTAAAATGACTTATACTGGATCTCTTGTCCACTAGTTTAGTTTAGTTTATTTGAACATCCACTAGTCCCTTCCTAACATTTTAGTCTAGTTTTTATCTGTTGGTGAAATTGTCCATATATTTAGTCTTAGTTTTAGTCATCATAGCTTAGTTTTAATTTAGTTTCCATTTAGTTTTCGTCAGTGAAAGAAGGTAGTCGACGAACATTTTTCGTCTTAGTTTTAGTCGACGAAAACAACACTGCTGGACATTACTACAGGTATATGTTTCAAAGTGAGGCTCTACAAAATAGAGTCAATGCAGTGCTTTTGTAAAAGTATAGATAATCCAGGCCTGGTGAAACATATTACTCAATTACGAATTAAAGTTGCTCAGTTCATTGAGTTGAAGTAGTTGCTTTTAGTATTCAAAAGTACATTTATTTTTCATATCACACATTTCAAACATGAGAATAGTCTATTCTATTATTGTTTGTCTTTAAATGTCTTGCTTATCTGGGTTATCCTTTAGTATTATTTATCTTGCATACATCTGTATTATCGTGCCTTAAAAAATAAAGAACTATTAAAGTATTCAATCAATCAATAGGTTGAATCACGAGTTCTAGCAGTGTTCTAAGACAATGGTAACTGTCTCATCAGTGTCTCATCTGAGTTAATCAATAGCCACTCACGCCTGTGATGACTTCAGAGCTTTGGCTTCTCAGAACTGTATGTCATATTTCTCATTCGTATTCATATTCTTCTCTACGACCAACATGCCTTTCAAAGATACACCTCCATCCCCTGCACCAATGATCTGTGCCGGTTGCAACAAATACCAAAGGGTGGGGCTTAGTGACATACTACAGGATGCTCATGCTATATAAACTGGGACAGTATGTGGTGTGTTCATTCATTTCAGTCGTGTTGACTTGGACTAGCTAGCTTTATACTAACCATCGGATTTTACCATGGCTGTGTGTTGTGAGACGTACCAACGCCCTAGTGAAGCATTTATAATAGCAATAGACTTCGGTACTGCTTACAGTGGGTACGCCTTTCTTATCAATGGCACAGAACCGATCGTTCCACAATGGGAAGAAAATGGACTGACCAGCCCAAAGACGCCTACATGTGTTCTATTTGATGAAAATGAGCAGTTCAAGAAGTTTGGTTATGAAGCTAGAAGGGAATACATTAAGGGAAATGAAAAAGCTAAGAAAACACTTCTCTTTGAAAACTTTAAGATGGAACTCTACGGACAAGTAAGTCTATATGATATTGATGATTTGCTGTTGATTATAAATGTGTTGTTTTTTTTTTTTTTACTGTGTGTGTGTGTGTGTGTGTGTGTGTTCCTGTATTCATTTATTTTAATATCAACAACATTTATTTTTCCAACAGGAACTCAATGAGGAGTTAATGATTACAGCTGTAAATGGCAAACAAATGGGAGCCCTGAAAGTCATCACAGAAAGTCTACGCTACCTCAAGGACCATGCACTGAACACCATTAATCATGGAACCTTCACTGCCTCTGACTTCACCTGGGTTCTGACTGTTCCTGCTATCTGGGATGCTTCCGCAAAACAGTTCATGAGGAAAGCAGCAACTGAGGTAATTCCATGTTGTTAAACTTATTACATACATGATGACATTAGCATCTCGAAACCCAAATCATCAGCTAATTTATTTTGACTTTTTTCATAAAACATACCTAACTTAAACATTATAAAATGAAACTTGCTTTATCCCCAAATTGTTTACGTTGTTCATTTTAAACTAGTACTTTTATGCATATATGATGTGGGGATTGTCCTACAGTTATTCCTTTTGGAAACAGGTTGCCAATAATATCTATCCAAAGATTTACAAACGCATATCCCCTGTTGTCCAAAATGTAGGCTTCTTAATGACGTTGATTCATTCACTTTAAGCACATCCCAAATATGTTTTTGGTTTAGTAGGAAGCACAGCTGCAAAACAATGTTGGCGCTTAGATGGCAACATCCACATCATCTCCCTTTAATCAATGGGTTAGATGGCAACCTCCACATCATCTCTCTTTAACCAATGAAATCAATATTAGATGGCAATCTCCACATCATCTCCCTTTAACCAATGGGTTAGATGGCAACCTCCACATCATCTCCCTTTAACCAATGGAATCAATTATTAGCCAACTTGATGTTGTTTTCTATAACGAGATGAAATGGTACCAATCTGCAAATGATACATTAGACAGTTGGAACCACATTTTACATCTCATTAGGACCAGTATGGCTACTGTATGATTGTTAATGTATATATCGTAATTTATGTTTTGGTTAACATCGTCTTTGTTTGATTACCGTTATTTGAATTATTGTATTGTCAGAGTTTATCATTTATTGTATCGTTTTTTTGTGGTGGTTGTGTGGGAGTGCACATAGTACAGGGTTTGGGGCTGTATCTCGTGGAAGAGCCATTGAGGAGCTGGATATGGAGATGTAATTTTAATCTGCAATTAAGGCTTGTGTGTAGAAATCTATCCTTTTTTGTCTCTTTATTATTATTAATAATAATATCTATAGGATATTTTCTACACATTTAAATTATTTAAATATTGTTTTGTCTATTTCTTTCTTTCCAGGCTGGCATTGTCAGAGAAAGTAAATCGGACCAGCTGATCATCGCATTGGAGCCGGAAGCAGCCTCCATCTGGTGTAAACAGCTGCCCTCGAGTGGTTTCATTGATGAGAACTCAGGACAGGTCGGCAAGATACAACTACAACAAAAACCTGGAACACAGTACATTGTTGCTGATTGTGGAGGTATGTTCTGCTGTGATATTGATGCTGTGTGTGTGTGTGTGTGTGTGTGTGTGTGTGTGTGTGTGTGTGTGTGTGTGTGTGTGTGTGTGTGTGTGTGTGTGTGTGTGTGTGTGTGTGTGTGTGTGTGTGTGTGTGTGTGTGTGTGTGTGTGTGTGTGTGTGTGTAAGTCAAAGTAATACATCTGTACGTACATTCGTTTTACAGTATAATCCTCATCTTTAAATGTATGCAACTTCACTACATTTTCCCTCTGTTGTCCACTTTTTTAAGTGGTGCAAACCACTTCTACATCCAGCTTACAATGCCCTGTACGTGTTTGTGTGTCTGTGTGAGCATGGAACGAGAGAAGTATGTGACATGGCTGCCACCTGCTGGACGCACGGGAGTTGCACCACTTGGTTCACACTGGTGTGATCTTTATATGTAAAAAGAACGTTCATATTTTAAAGCCTAACGTTGTTGTCTTACAGGTGGTACCATTGACATCACGGTACATGAAGTGTGTGATGGAGGAGTCCTGAAAGAGCTGCATAAGGCCTCTGGTAATGCTCTGGGAGGGGAGCAGGTGACAAAAAACTTTATACGTTGCCTGAAAGAAATATTCTCTGAAGATCTCTGGGATGAGTTTGAAAGAAGGTCTCCCAGTGAGCTTCAAAAGTTGATGTATAACTTCCTAGTCCTTAAGAGTGTGGATGATGATGTACAGTTCTCCTGTCCTTTTAACTTAGCATCATTAGCTCAGAATCAGCAACCAATAGAGAGTTACTTCGAGAATGTGCAAGGTGTCGGCTGGGACGAAGGGTTGATCACAATCTCAAGAGCAAAGATGAGTTCTTTCTTTGATGAAAGTCTGAATGGCATCACTAAAAGTCTCGGAGAAATCTTTAAAAAGGATCTCAGCATTGACTACCTCCTGTTAGTGGGGGGTTTTGCCTCAAGTATGATTCTACGCACACACATTACCAAGCAGTTTGGTGCTCAGTGCAAGGTAATGTGCCCTGCGTCGCCCCAGCAGGTAATTTTGAAGGGAGCTGTCATGTTTGGCAGAAACCCTGCAGTAGTGGCATCACGAAAAAGTGCCTTTACTTATGGCATTGCTGTCTCTAAAAAATATGATGCGTCAAAGCATAAGGCTGAGAAGAAGTTCAATTATGGACGTGGTGACCGCTGTTCTGATCTTTTCTCAACACTGGTGACAATAGATGAAGATGTGGGTTGGGACAAAACCAGTGACCACGTCTTCATGCCAAGAGAAAAAAACCAGACATCAGCAGAATTTTGTTTTTATCGCACAGAAAGGATAAATCCGCTATATGTAGATGACTGGGCAATAGACAAACTGAACTCATTTTGCGTTGAGATGCCAGATACTTCACGTGGGCTGGATCGTAAAATCAAGTTTCAAGTCAAATTTGGCTTCACAGAAATCACAGCCACAGCCACTGATGTGGAATCCAACTCAACAAACTCAGTCAAAATTGACTTTTTGAGTAAATGAAACTGTAGACAAATAAGAGTAAGACTATTGCAGATATAGCCTTAAACAGAGTGAATTATGCTTTCTTCATTATCATCTAAGAGATTAATATACTGTAACAGGCTGTCCACAGATATTAGTTATACTGGGAATTTTTTTATTTTGGTATTCATGTGATACTTTAAACTATGGCTGTATTTGGTTTATTAGGTTGAGATGTATATGGTAATATACCTATCATTATATCATGTGGTGTAACTTATGTATTTAATGTTAAAGAGAAATCATACAAATTTTGTAGACAATGTGCTAAATCAAGTTGTTCTATTGCTAAATTGTATTATTAATCATTATTATTACAATATTATGTACACTTTAGATGCAGAATTATTATTTGGTTTGGATTTGAATTTGGTTTATCTTCTTTGTGTGTTTGACTTGTACAAGGGACTAAATTATTTTCGCTCCTATGCCACCAAAATGTGGAACGCCCTACCAACAGTCATTAAGACATGCGAATCCCTTGACTCCTTCAAAACCGCTCTCAAAGGGCACCTACGGACGGCTGCAATTCGAAACTGGCCCCCGTAAAATCTGAATCCCACCCACCGCCCCCCCTCCCTTTTCCCCCTCACTGTATACGTTTATTTTACCTTTTTACCTCCTTTATGATGAAATCCTGTTCTGTTTTTTTACTATATAGAAGTGTCTATTTGTATGTCTCTAAATATTTTGATGAATTTAACAATGTGGACCCTGTTGTAAACAAGTGTAATGCTTAATTGGGTCGTCCACTCACAGTTAACAGTCTTTATATTGAGTTTGTACTTGAAATGTACTGTAATTCTGCAAACTGTTAATAAATATTTCAATCAATCAATCAATGTAGTCTACTGTAACTGAAATAAATGTGATTGGCTTTGTAAATGAGATGCTGTTTATATGTCTCCCTTTTGATACCCGTCCATTTAACCGCTAGACGGGCCTGCCCCAAAGTTATTATTGCAGCCGCGGCCCGGCAGCCGGCGAAAAGGCCCGAAAATGAAAGCCCGGCCCTATACCTGCAGGGCCCTCATCAAACCTTGTACACTTAAGACACTGCCCCCGCTGCCACCCTTAGATCTCCATATATGGAGCTGACCTGTTCTGACATTCCATATCGTTGATCTGACCTCATGAAACCCTGTACACTCAAGACACGCTCGGACGCTCCATATATGGCCAGTACAGAATTCATTCGATTATGTCGCTGCTCGCCCAGCAGTCTGCCGTCACCCTGGCGTATGCGTGCACGCGACCTCGCACTGGTGGTCATTCACATTATAATGCTGATATTGAGGGACAGAATATAAATCATAGGTAAATGGCTGGTTTAGGAAGGTCAGTGTGATTAGGAACAGTGTTAAGTAAACCAGTGGTTTATATATCCTTTGAATCCCGAGCTTTATATTTAAATTTATTTTGTCCAGTATTTTCCAGTATTTTAACGGCATTTTATCCTATCCATATGTAATTGTAATGTTGATATTTTGTCAATAAAAAAGGGAAAGAAAGAAAGAAATAATACCTGGTTGGCGTGGTTGCTTGCTTCTGGCAAAATCTGGCAACAACACTGTCTGTGATCCAACATGGCTGCCGCCATGAAGAGTTGAGCTAGAGCGGTTCATTCAACAACTAATGGATATTAACTCATATTTCTGCTATTAGAGCTGCTTTTTTTTTTAAGAATTCCATTTTTGCGACGAAATAAGAAAGGCTTAATTTATACAGGTATGTCTTTAAAGCACTCGCATGAACGCCAGACTGAATCTACTGTTAGCTTTTAGCTAACGCCGAAGCTAATACATAGTCTTTTATTATTAAACCTGCACATTGATTAATGCAGACATTTAAATTGAAGTGGAATTAAAAGGAATTTGTTGATGGTTACATCCAGCTTGTTATAAAGTTGAATATATTGCGGTGTATTAAACTGGTTTAGCCTTTTTCTTTGAATGTTACATTTCATTCCAGTAATTGAGTATGACACTAAAGTTTTCTGTCAAAGATGTTTCTTCTTAATTAATATAACTTCTCCAGCCCAGTGGTGGAAAAAGTACTCAAATGTTTTACTTAAGTAAAAGTAGCAATACTGCAATTTAGACATATTCTTACAAGAAGAAAATAAAGTATACTTGAGTAAATAAGGACAAAAGTAAGTAGAAAATGCCCATTATGCAGTTTTAAAATGTATGAAACTTATTTTTGAAAATAGCAGATCTACAAGCTTGTAATGTAGATCTATGGGAAAGTAAAGTCCAGTAAAGTAAATATACCTCACAATTACAGTACTTATTATGTTTTTATTGTAGGCCATAAGGTTTTTGTTTAGGGTCTCAGTGTAGACCCTTTCTTAGCCCCTTTCGGGACCCTACGTAAAACTTTTTTGATATTTTGTTTAGTTTTACGTTGGGTCCCTGCTCGCTAGTGTATTTTCGTATGGAAATTCCTAAATGCGGATGTGGAGATTCTCTCTAAAATAGGCCCCGAGGCATGTGACGCCATTATTTTCCTTGAGTTATTCTGAATTCGGTAACTTTAAGTAGCTATACATCCCGGTGCGAATATCTCCTGTGGCGCGGAAGCCGTTAAGTATTTTTAATCTTTGTTTGACCGATTTGGTCGCTTTATTTCTTCTTGTTTGTTTACCGTTTATTGTACCGCCTCCCGGTGTGCGGTTGGCTTGTGAGGCTACGTCCCTGCCTCTGATCTGCTGTGTCATAGCTATAGCGCCACTAGCTAGCCAGATAGGCGGTACAATGAGGTGTCAATAAACAAGAAGAATCCAAGCTTCCAAATCGGGCAAACATATATTAAAAATACTTAACGGCTTCCGCGCCACAGGAGATATTCGCACCGGGATGTATAGCTACTTAAAGTTACCGAATTCAGAATAACTCAAGGAAAATAATGGCGTCACATGCCGCGGGGAGGCGTTTTAACATGTAAACACGAGCCAGTAAATGTTTTAATCAGGTGGCATGGACGACGAGGAACAGGACCCAATGCACTGGGTCGAACAAATGTCAGAAACTTCAGTAGCATTTGGGTTCTGCTTGGAGGGCTAACCCTTTCTGGACCCTCGGTTAGAGGGTCCCGAAAGGTGTAGCCCGCTCAGCACTGGACCAGGGCTGATTGATCGATTGATTGAAATATTTATTAACAGTTTGCACAGAATTACAGTACATTTCAAGCACAAACTCAATACAAAGACTTGTTTACAAGAGGGTCCACCATGTTCAATTCATCAAAACATTTAGAGACGTACAAATAGACACTTCTATATAGTTACAGAACAGAACAGGAATTCATCATAAAGGAAGCTCTGGTCCATAGCCAATGCTTCTATGATTCTGCCAGAATCATAGAAGCATTGGCTATGGACCAGAGCTAGACCATGGGCTAGGTCTCAGTGATGCAAATAGCCTGCATACTGCATCCTGAAGCTACACCAAAGGGTCGGGTTGGGACAAAACGGTTTTTAAGGTAGACCACACACACACACACACACACACACACACCAATGCAACGGTTTTTGTTTTACCTTTAAAAACGGTTTTGACCCGACCTGACTCTTTGGTGTGGTTTGGTGGGGGCGGGGCAGCCAAAATGAATATCAAATATCTAAATACCGACTGAAGCAAGTTAAAAACTGTCTGTGGTGTTCACTTCACATAAGCCTGAGTAGACGATGAAATGACCAAAAGCTGTTTTGAAAGTGAAATGAACTGTTCAGTTGCACCCAATTTATTTTTATATGAAGGAATCCTTTTTTAATTGCAGGTTTGTGTTGATATGAAGGAATGCTTTTTTTTCATTGCAGGTTTGTGTTGATATGAAGGCATTTTGTTGAAGAGATGGAAGTAGAAATGGAGGGGGGAGACACCCCAGTTGACATGACCACCAGTGAAAAGGTGATAGTTTCTTACCTTTTTATCTTAATATCTAAGCGCGGTTGAGTGATGAAACGGTAACACTAGGGTTGGGTGATGTTTGGACAAATTCGGGGTGGGGGGTTAAATGGTAAAAAATGGTAAATGGTGCATTTATATAGCGCCTTTATCCAGCTTTACATAGATTGTGCATTATATTCACACATTCACACACCGATGGCGGCGGAAACCATGCAAGCACATCAGGAGCAATTAGGAGGTTCAGTGTCTTCCTCAAGGACACTTCGACACTAACTCTGGGGGAGCCCACACGGTTCGAACTGGCAACCCTGCGGTTACCATCATCCAGCCACTCTACTACCCCTGAGCCACCGCCGGGGTGTTTGGGGGGCGATGCACAGTGTACTCCTATGAGCTGGGGCAGTGCCTGGGTAGTTGGGTGGGAGTAGTAGGATGGAGGCTCTACAATCCTCCCGGTGGGGGCTCCTCGCTGGCAGGTGAGTAAGTAGGATACAACAGCAACTGACAGAAATGGTAAATGGTGCATTTATATAGCGCCTTTATCCAAGGCGCTTTACATAGATTGTGCATTACATTCACCCATTCACACACACATTTATACACCGATTGCGGCGGAAGCCATGCAAGGCACCAACCAGCACATCGGGAGCAAATTGGGGTTCAGTGTCTTGCCCAAGGACACTTCGACATGTAGACGGGAGGAGCCGGGATTCTAACCGCCGACCCATGGATCATTGGACAACCTGCTCTACCTCCTGAGCCACAGCCGCCCGAAAGGGGAGGAATTATTTGGCAAAGTGCCCCCGATATGCTTCCTTTTTTGACCATTTGTGAAAGTATAAACATAAGTTTTACGTGATAAGGCTCATCCACATTCCCAGACAAAAGCGAGTCATGATATCGATCTAATATTGATATATTTCCCTATACGAGACACGGATACATTTGACAGCAACAGAGTTATAAAGTTGTTTTTTAGAACATCTTTATTACCTTTTAGGCTGGCATAAAAGCATTTTAATCCCCCCAGGTTGTAGATCTGTTAAATGATGTGTTTGTTTGTTTGTGATCCTGTCCCCCCAGGTTGTAGATCTGTTAAATGATGTGTTTGTTTGTTTGTGATCCTGTCCCCCCAGGTTGTAGATCTGTTAAATGATGTGTTTGTTTGTTTGTGATCCTGTCCCCCCAGGTTGTAGATCTGTTAAATGATGTGTTTGTTTGTTTGTGATCCTGTCCCCCCAGGTTGTAGATCTGTTAAATCAGGCCGCTCTGATTTCTACAGACGAGAAGCTCACCACCCTTAGACAGGTTGGTATTAACAAACTCTCCTCGACTTAACGTTTGGTTCCAAATAAACCAGAATGAATCATTGTCTAATTATATACTTGGAGATTAACCGTTTCTACCATTTGTTTCAGGTCCAGGAGCTCATTATCAACAAGGATCCCTCCCTTTTGGACAACTTCTTAGATGTAAGCAAATCAACTGAGTTGGATATGATCCAATATATTATGTACCCACGAATGGGGATGCCAGAGTCCATGTGGAAAATGGGTTTAGATTAGTTTGCCGGTTTGTTGTGCACGCACACATACATGTACGGTACATGCACCTTAGGTGTGCAGCCATACACACAACGACTGATTGAGCCTTAGACTGTAGAGGCACACGGCTTCAAATCAGAACAAATCCCCATTCTGGTCACCCTAGTTTAGACTTGTTTGTTTTGTTTGTACACAGTGAGTACATGCCCAGTAGCCACACGGATGCACTTACAGATTTACATTGACCTGGTGTAACTTATCAATAAAATCAGTGGGTTTGGGGGAAAGCCACTGATATAAAGTACTTGATTTCTCTTGACACGTTTATATGAAACTTGTCTTGTGCAGGAGATGATCGCCTTTCAGACCGACAAATCCATAGAAGTGAGAAAGTTTGTCATCGGCTTCATCGAAGAGGCATGGTGGGTGGTTCGCCCCGTTCACATAATTTAACTCATTATTTGTATCTTCCTGTACAAGAACTTAGAAGTGCATTGATTCTATGTTAGGAGAGGTGCGAAACAATACTCTGTCTAATTCCTAGCATGGTGTTGTTTTTCTTTCTTTCTTGTGTTGTGCAGCAAACGAGACAATGAGCTGCTGCTGAGACTGATCGCCAACCTCAACATGCTGCTGAGAGACGAGAGCGTCAACGTGGTGAAGAAAGCTATCCTCACCCTGACCCAGCTGTACCGGGTGGCTCTACAGGTACAGTTGTTGATTAGGACTTAATAAACACGACGTTCATTTAGTTTTGCCTCAATTTATTCACCGTACACCGGCTGAACATGTAAACACTGTTCCCTCCACAATTCACATCTGATTACCGGTACCTGCGCCCACTGCGCATGCATACTGTATATCCGCTCATGTGTGTTGCCGTAAAGGATACTATATGGAACTGTCCCTAAAGTGTACAATAGAGAGCAATACAAGTTAACACAGTGACTACAGTCCATTGCATTTGTCAAAGTCTGGTTTGTGAAAAATGGACCGTGCAGTCAAAATATGTGGGTTACATTTACAATTTACAATTTACAATTTAGGCATTTAGCAGACGCTCTTAATCCAGAGCGACTTACATTTAAGCAAGAACAAAAGCATGGGAATACATCACATAAAAACATTTATCATGAAACATGCGTAAGCTAAGAAAGTAACAGTGGAATATCTATATAATGAAACTATACATACACTATACATATAAACTATACATATTTACTACTATGCTATACATATGTACTATGGCGTGCTATGACTACATACAATACAATTATAGTGCTGTCTACATAACATGCTATAAGTCTGTGTCAAATGCTATCTAAGCCAACAGAAATGCTATCGAAGGGGTTAGGGTAAGTGCTATGGGCCATGATGGAGTCTGAAAAGGTGGGTTTTCAGGTTACGGCGGAAGATTGGGAGTGATGCTGCAGTTCTGACTGCAATGGGAAGTGCATTCCACAGTTTTGGAGCCAGAAGGGAGAAGAGTTTGGGACGTGTGGAGCGTTGTCCCGGCGTTTTTAGTGAGGGTACTTCCAGTTTCCCTGCGTTGGCTGATCTGAGTGTGCGGGAGGGTTTGTAGGGTTCAATCATACTTGTAAGAATTACATATATTCTTTGGAGTCCTTTCCTTGACATGAAATTGTTTGAGAACGACTGACACAGAAACATAGGTTTTTTAGAATATTGTCTTATTTAGAAGATTTCTTTTTTTAGAATCAGCCTCAGGTCTAAATGGGTTAACACATGCAGGAGTGTTCGTTTTTTATAATGTGTGTGTGTGTGTGCGTGTGTGTGTGTGTGTGTGCGTGCGTGTGCGTGCGTCCCGTCAGTGGTTGGTGCGGTCCAAAACTGTGCCAGAGATGCAGGAGGCGTGCTGGGACATGGTGACCCAGATGAAGGGAGACGTCTTGGCCCTGCTGGACTCGGAGAACGACGGAGTCCGAACGCACGCCATCAAGTTCACCGAGTCGCTCATCATCACCCTGTCGCCGCGCACCTCCGACTCCGACGTCCCCAAGAAGCAGGAGGGAGACATCAGCCTGGACAAGATCCCCAAAGACCACCCATACATACGCTCCGGTGAGCACTGTTTTTTTTATTTTTTATATATTTTTTTATCCAACGATTTTGTAACCCATTTTTCACCCCTGTGTCAATCATCTAATGTGATCCTGGGCTCTACACACCCTCCGCCAACCTAGTCCCCATATATGGGGGACAAGGGGAGAGCAACGGACTTGAACTCATGCTTCCTTCATGCCTGAGTGTCCAAGTTGCTCCTTTATACCTGACAGGGGGGAGTTTCCCTGGTTGGACGTAGCGCGTGGAAGGAACACGTTATTCCAACCAGTTCCTTTCCCCTCCATCAGGCGCCCCGGCTGGCCAGGGGGAGGCAGTTTAGAGACCAGGATTACTGCATGTTTTTTGTGAGGGTACCTCATGTTGTTTTTGTCGACTAAAACTAAGGCGAAAAGTGTTCGTCGAATACCTTTTTTTCACTGATGAAAACTAAATGAAAACTAAGCTATGATGACTAAAACTAAGGCTAAATGTATTGACAATTTCGTCAAAAGATAAAAACTAGACTAAAATGTTAGGAAGGGACTAGTGGACAAGAGATCCAGTATAAGTCATTTTACACATGGTTTTCATGCTGAAAATAGCACACAACGCCTTGTGCTGCCACGCGTTGTGAGCTTGTAGATCGGCTATCGGCAAGTGTAAAATCAGTCATTACGACGGCATCAAGGCCCGCCAAAATACATTTTAGTCGACTAAATCAACTGTAGACTTAGTGGACTAAAATCTTGTGACATTTAGTCAAAATTTGCTGCCAAAAACAACACTGGAAGAGCGCTTAGAGCGGGGGGATTTTTTGGCAGAGTAGTCCCAGGGGAACAGTTCTTATTTTGTGACTAATTTGATTGATTGAACTATGTACTGTATGTCTAGGCCTGTCACGATTATTATGATCGCTTGATAGCAATTATTTTAGATAATGTCAATTTTATTTTGCATAACTGTCATAATCACTTTAAAGTATTTTCAAACAAAAGAAATCTCACCCGTGTGAAGTGAGTTACCGTGTGGGGGTCCCTCTACTGTACTGTACTGTCTCTGTATTGTACTGGCACACCTTATATACAGTTAATATGTGCGTATGTGTTTGTGTGTGTGTGTTAGGTTGTGCACAGGTGGTGAAAAACAACCATGCTGTTTTCGTGCTCAGACGCACCCAGCCAGCCACCCACACACAGCTCCGTAAGGGAGTGGTTGGTTGCACCACTCAAAAATAGTGGACATATTAGATATACAAGCTCAACACACGTCACATCGTGACACGTGTTAATCGGCTGTTTCCACTATTCGTGTTTTTTAAATGATGTAACTTATTTTTTCAGGCCTGCCCTGTGCAGACATGACGAAGCCTAACAGCCAAACTGAAATGTAATGTTTATATTCATGATGTTCCAACGACAGAGGTCCTCTGTGAGGAGGGGAAGGCCGCTCTGGAACAGCTGCTGAAGTTCATGGTCCACCCGGCCATCTCCAGCATCAACCTGACCACGGCGCTGGGCTCCCTGGCCACCATCGCTCGCCAGAGGCCCATGTTCATGTCGGAGGTGGTGCAGGCCTACGAGACCCTACACGGTGAGATCTAAAAACAAACGAAATAATACCATGAAAAATTGGCTTACGGATTAAAAGTTTACATTTTTCATAGTGATTCAGCAGCTTGGACTCCTCATGCATAGAAGGATGCATGAGGTCAGTCCGCTGCCCCACCCAGGTTGGCAGAGGAAGTGTGGCGCCCAGGATTACATTAGACAATTGGCACTGGGTGAAAAGAAAACTGGGTTACAAAATCGTGGGATAAAAAAAAAACAAAAAAAACATAGTGATTCAGCGAATATTCGTCTGCAAAAATATTCGGCAGAAAATGGCTAAAAAAGCATTTTCGGCCTATTCGGTTTCGGCACGAATTGGCAGAAAATATATCACCGAATAGTGTATGCAATTAATGCATTCAAAATGCATTCAAAAGAGCTGAATAAATGTTTTATGGACCCATAATAGTGATTATTATTTAAGTAAAGTTTTGCCATAACCATTTATTTTGCCATAAATCAGGTAGCTTTAAGGTACGGCCATGACAGCAATGGTATAGGAAAAAAGATGTATAATATTAATCATATTCAGATATTCGGTTTTCGGCCAACTGTTTCCTATATTTGGTATTCGGTTTCGGCCAATAATTTCCCTTTCAGTGCATCCCTATTTTTTCAGTCATGTCACTAAAAACCATGTGATGTGACGTGATGCTGTGCTTTCAGAACAACCAGTGTTGATTTTGTCGACTAAAACTAGGACAAATTGTTTCGTCAACTGCCTTTTTTTCACTGACAAACTAAATGGAAACTAAATGAAAACTAAGCTATGATGATCAAAACTAAGACTATATTCTATGTTGACAATTTAAAAATCTAGACTAGAATGTTAGGAAGGGACTAGTGGACAAGAGATCCAGTATAGGTAAAAGACACAAGTCATTTTACACTTGGTTGCATGCTGTAAATTGCAGTGCGACGTGTTGTGAGCTTGTACATGTAAGTGTAAAATGGGCCATTACGACAGCATCAAGGCCCGCCAAAATACATTTTAGTCGACTTAATCAACTGTAGATTGAACTGTAGATCGACTGAAATCTTATGATATTTTTAGTCGACTAAAACTAGACTAGCACTAAATACATTCCAGGTGACTAAAATGTGACTAAAACTAAATGGAAACAAACTATTCAAAAGACTATTAGTCCATAGGCCCAGAACATAATTTTCACTAGTGAGGGACATTCAAGGTGGCAAATGCTATCATGTTTTTTTGAAAAGGTCTCTATATCCCTAGATAATATTTCAACATGATAGCAGTTCCCAAGTGGTAGATTAGTTGCAGTTATCAGCCTTCAAAGACGCCAACTACTACTCAAATCTAAATCTTCTCTCTAAATCAACACCTGCAGCCAACCTCCCTCCGACGTTGGCCAAGTCTCAGGTGAGCAGTGTCCGGAAGAACCTGAAGCTGCACCTGGTGTCGGTGCTGAAGCACCCGTGCAGTCAGGACTTCCAGGCCCAGATCGGCACGCTGCTCCTGGACCTGGGCATGCCCCAGAGCGAGATCACACGCTCCACGCCGGCGCCGCGCGAACCCCGCAAGAGACCCAGTCGGAACGAGACCTACACGGAGGGCAAGAAACTCAAGATGGGTGAGTGTTCTTTTTACCTTTTTTTTTTCATTGATATTTTTGACACGGCCTTTACTGCATGTCTTCCCCCCTTCTCTCTCCCGTTTCCTGTCAGCCTACTGTCTGTCCCTTCAAAAAACCAATAAAAGGCGTAAGCCGCAAAAGAATATCTTAAAAAAAATAAAAATAAGTTCAATCACATTATATAGATTAGATTAGATTCGATTTATTGTCACTGCACATAGTATACAAATACTTTGACAATGAAATGAATAGTGGCGTCTAGCCAGAGTGCAATACAGTAATGGGAATAAATACACTTATGTACAGTATGTACAGTAGTATATAATAAATAGAAAATAAATAGAAACATAGGCAATGAAGTATAAATAGAAATAAGGAGTATGAATATATATACACACCCACCCACACAAGCCATAAGCCATAACATGCTAGTGTACTGTATGTATGGTGTGAGCATGAGAGTTCAGATATATACAATATTGTTATTTAGGTATACTGTACATGGAATGACAGCCTTTTATAATAATTCTGATTAAATTGCTTTTCCCACTTCATTTTACATTTTTAAACCCACACACAAACGAACACAACAGACATCAGAAAGTAATAAAATGAAAAGTGCAAAAAGAACACGGTACAATAATCACATTTTTGAAATGAATACAATAAATAAATATGAAAAATCAATCACTCAATGAGTAGGGATTAGTTGGCGATTTAAAGAATAACAATAAAGGATCCCATTTCTCTTGGAATGTAGTGAGATTTACCTCTGGTAGAATATCAGATTTTCTCCAATTTCAAAAAGGACATTAGTGAGCATTCATTTTGTAGGCAAACATTTTACCCCCTAAATGTTCCCCCGAAATTTTAAATGTAATACAATTCCCATGTCCAAACTAAAATAAGTTTTACTCCTGCACACAAGATGTGACGATAAAGTACAACCTTGAATCTTACTGTAAGTTGGTTTGTTTTCTGTTGAATGAACAGAAAAAAAGAATAATTTTGGAGCCCTAGTTACTTTGGGCGGCTGTGGCTCAGGAGGTAGAGCAGGTCGTCCAATGATCCGTGGGTCGGCGGTTCGAATCCCGGCTCCTCCTCCTGTCTACTTGTCCAAGTGTCCTTGGGCAAGACACTGAACCCCAAATTGCTCCCAATGTGCTGGTTGGTACCTTGCATGGCTTCCGCCGCAATCGGTGTATGAATGTGTGTGTGAATGGGTGAATGTAATGCACAATGCCTTGGATAAAGGCGCTATATAAATGCACCATTTACCATTTACTTTGGGAGCCACTGCAGTAGTAGGAAGGGATAAAGATGACCAGACATTGTACTTGTGTTGTTGCTCAGAACCTGCGCTGATAGAGGACGATGAAGACAAGGAGGAGGTGGCCCCCTCGTCGTCCTCGTCCAAACCCTCCACCGCCCCGGTGGTCCAGTCGGCCATCGACCTCACCTCGGACTTCCTCCGCCCGCTCCTCTCACCGGAGAACGTTGCCAACCTGGTGAGTCACCACCGTAGAGACGTATACCGTATGACCACAATGACCAACCTGGTGAGTCAACACCGTAGAGACGTATACCGCATGACCACAATGACCAACCTGGTGAGTCAACACCGTAGAGACGTATACCGTATGACCACAATGACCAACCTGGTGAGTCAACACCGTAGAGACGTATACCGCATGACCACAATGACCAACCTGGTGAGTCAACACCGTAGAGACGTATACCGTATGACCACAATGACCAACCTGGTGAGTCAACACCGTAGAGACGTATACTGTATGACCACAATGACCAACCTGGTGAGTCAACACCGTAGAGACGTATACCGTATGCACACAATGACCCAACCTGGTGAGTCAACACCGTAGAGACGTACCGTATGACCACAATGACCCAACCTGGTGAGTCAACACCGTAGAGACGTATACCGTATGCACACAATGACCCAACCTGGTGAGTCAACACCGTAGAGACGTACCGTTTGACCACAATGACCCAACCTGGTGAGTCAACACCGTAGAGACGTATACCGTATGCACACAATGACCCAACCTGGTGAGTCAACACCGTAGAGACGTACCGTATGACCACAATGACCCAACCTGGTGAGTCAACACCGTAGAGACGTATACCGTATGCACACAATGACCCAACCTGGTGAGTCAACACCGTAGAGACGTACCGTTTGACCACAATGACCCAACCTG
Organism: Protomyctophum parallelum; assembly: GCF_964188405.1. Classification (NCBI taxonomy): domain Eukaryota; kingdom Metazoa; phylum Chordata; class Actinopteri; order Myctophiformes; family Myctophidae; genus Protomyctophum; species Protomyctophum parallelum. Next base: position 46,259,898 of record NC_139707.1, on the reverse strand, counting down.
GTGAGTCAACACCGTAGAGACGTATACCGTATGACCACAATGACCCAACCTGGTGAGTCAACACCGTAGAGACGTACCGTATGACCACAATGACCCGACCTGGTGAGTAAACACCGTAGAGACGTATACCGTATGACCACAATGACCAACCTGGTGAGTCAACACCGTAGAGACGTATACCGTATGACCACAATGACCAACCTGGTGAGTCAACACCGTAGAGACGTACCGTATGCACACAATGACCTTAACGGAAACCAACACGACTGACTGACCGGGCACGTGGAAGCTGGCAGCGGGGCAGGACTGTCGGAATTGGCCAAAGATTACGTTTGAATGAATATTCCTTTTTTTAAACGCCATACGAGTTCAATCCATTTGAATCTCATTGATTATTTTTTTTGTCAAATAGGTTTTTATTGAGAACATATTATGAATTGTTAAACATTGTGATTGTAATTACATTTTTCTTTTATGGAAAATAAAAATAAAAAAAATAAAAAGACAAAACCCTCAACCCTCCCACCCATACTGCTCAGTGACACCGCATACCATAGAATGAAATGGTAATAATAATTTGAAAAATGGAAAACATCTGAAAGGAAAATGGCGTACAGTCAACCATATCGGTGGTATCCTGTCTATTAATTGTTTCTACTCAAGTAATGGACAAGGGGCAGCCAAACCTTATCAAACTGTCTCTCCCTGTTCCTCAGGAAATACCTTATTCTCTCAAGAATAAGCATTAGCCAATGCTTAAATGCAGGAGCCTCCTCCTTTTTCCAGTGCATCAAAATTAGTCTTTTTGCTGTAATCAGACCATATGAGAAGAGTTGTTTCTGTGCTCTCATCCGAATCTCATAGATTTTTGAATGTGTATTTTTGGTGGCTTTCGCTTTTATTTTATACTTTTTTTTATGGAGGGACAGACAGTAGGCTGACAGGAAATGGGGAGAGAGATGGGGGGGTGCAGTAAAGGCCGTCGGGATCGGGAGTCGAACCCGCGGCACACTGCACTGCCAGACTGGATTACCAGCCAAGGTGCCTGGACCGCTGAGCCACGGCCCAGGCCATTTTCTATATATTTTTTTATATAAAATATTGTATGCAGTAAAACTCAGCAGAAGTCTCTTTCTTTCTCTATATGCGTTGTTGGTGCTGAGAAATGCCCTCTCTTGAGAGATCAGATTACTAACGGATTCATTCTTATTTTATTCTATCGCCTCATTTTAATAAAGCCGTTGGCTATTCTTGGCGCTAAATGGTGTATTTATATACTGTAGCGCCTTTATCCAAGGCGCTTTACATAGATTGTGCATTACATTCATCCATTCACACACATTCATACACCGATTGCGGCGGAAGCCATGCAAGGCACCAACCACCAGCACATCGGGAGCAATTTGGGGTTCAGTGTCTTGCCCAAGGACACTTTGACATGTAGACAGGAGGAGGAGCCGGGATTCGAACCGCCGACCCAGTGATCATTGGACGACCTGCTCTACCTCCTGAGCCACAGCCGCCCCTAGACACCATCGTCTAGTGTGATTGGGGTTGTTCACGCACGCCGTCTTGTCTCCAGGTGCTGATCAGTATGGTGTACCTGCCAGACGCCATGCCGGCCTCCTTCCAGGCCACCTACACTCCGGTGGAGTCGGCAGGAACCGACGCCCAGATCAGACATCTGGCCCGGCTCATGGCCTCGCAGATGACGGCCGCGGGGATCGGACCAGGTCAGTTTTTTACAGACGCTAAAGTCAAGGGCCACACACACCGTCTGCGAACGCCGCGCGTCAAAACAGCCGCCACCGTTATTTTCAATGAACCCTATCGCACACCGGCGGCGTCCGACGCGCGTGCACGCCTCGCCTGACGCTCCGATACGCCACCGTTCTATTTTCCAGGCGTTGCCGCGTACGCTGCGCACCCGGTGGGGCTTATTATTCTGTTTGGATTAAGGAAAAAAAATCCTATCAAGAGAACGTCTTTCCTAAATAACATAGTCTTCATTGCTTAAATTAAGCTAACCCTTGCTTTAGAAACAAGCATTTTTGTCTAGTCTTGAGGCTCGATATGCTGTTTCAGTGGCTAGAACTTTGTTGCTAGTCTAAGAATTCTAAGCAAGGAAGAAATGCTTAACCCCATTGGCAGATTTATTTGCTTGATATGAGACAATAAGGCTAGAATAGATTTTTTTGTCCTAATTTAATCAGCCTGTTATTTGCAGTGTGTGTGTTGGCCTTCAGTCATCTGGAACACAGGGGTCTTCAACGTTGCTCAGGCCAAAGTGGACCCCCACTAAATACTGTAGTACATTATGTTCCTGATTAACTCTTTAAAACCCATTTAGGCCTGACCTCGAAATTTAAACAAAAATCTTCTAAATCCTCCAGTTTACTGAAATAAATATTTTCACGTTAAAAAAAAAATAGCAGACCTACAAGCTTGTAAGCGCGCCACTCGGTGGCTGTGACTCGCGACTCGCTGCGACGTGTTGTGAGCTTGTAGATCTGCTATTTTCAGCATGCGACCAAGTGTGAAATTACTTATACTGGATGTCTTGTCCACTAGTCCCTTCCTAACATTTTAGTCTAGTTTTTATTTGTTGACGAAATTGTCAATATATTTAGTCTTAGTTTTAGTCATCGTAGCTTAGTTTTCATGTAGTTTCCATTTAGTTTTCGTCTGTGAAAAGGGTAGAAGAACATTTCTCGTCTTAGTTTTAGACGACGAAAACAACACTGGTTAAAAGTAATACAACAGTCCAGTTGTTCCCTAACCCCGTCTCTAGGCCTGGAGCAGTGCAGAGCGCGAGAGGAGGATGCTGCCAAGGAGGACATCGAAGAGGACTCGGCCCTCAAGGAGGCTCTGATCAAGCGCAAGGTGCCGGTTCTGACGGGCCACGCCATCTCCGTGGTGGGCTACCAGGACAAGCCCCAGGACCGGCAGCCCGCCAAGAGGGTCCCTGAACCCATCCTGCCCTCGGCACAGACCAAGTAAGGACACAAAAACAATAAAACGGCATTCCATTTCATTACACTGACTGTAGATATTATGCATTGCTGTCAAGGAGAAACATTGTGTCTCCATATTTCCTGCCTAATAATGGATGCCAAAAAATGGGCAAATTCTATCAAAAGTCCATAAAAATCAAAATTTTATTACTTTCTGAAAACGAAAGCGTGCTGCGTGATGACGTGTAGAGATACACATCGATAAAATCCAATAAAAATGAAGCTCACCCGTTTAATTCCCCATATCGGCGCATCCGTGAAGCACAGCTGCTTCTGATTACCGAAATCCTCCGTTTTTATTCCCATTCAAGATAACATCCAGACAGTGTATTACTTGGTTATACCAACTTAATCATCACACTAAAATATGTATCTGAAAACATTATAGGGTAGAAATAAGCCACATAACAGTAAACTGGTACAGCTGGCCGACTATCTGACTTGTAAACAAACACACTCCATGCGTACTGCGTGTAGCATAGCTACTGTCCCTAGCAACCGCCCCATCGCCTGAAGGGATCATGCGACGCTCTGATTGGTTCAGAAACTTCAAAGCGGTGTTTCAACTTGAAACTGTCTGAAACTTCAAAATAAAATATCCACCATTTCCGTTTCACTACGCCTTTAAGAACCCCCTTTAACAAAGTTCCTTTATTATCTGTTATCAAACGCCTGCCTCCACAACCCAGCATAACCAGTTATATTTGTCCATTATTATCTTATTTTCCTGCCTCCACGGCCAATCATAATATCCATGTAATGTTTGTCATACCACTCTGTCTCCAGGCTGGCAGGCCCTGTTGGAAAGAAGAAGGTGTTCCGTCTGGCTGACGTGGTCCAGGCGCTGTCAGAGAGCCAGCTGGAGAGGCTGACCTCCATGGCGGTCAAACGCATCCTGAACTCTGAGAAGAGCATCGCACAGAGCGGCATGTCACATGTAAGACCATGCGCACATTTTATGGGGGTCATTTATGGGGTCATTGCTTCAGTAGTGTGCGCCGAGTGTGCTCAGTCATGTGTATGGAAAGAAAAATTAACATGAAAGGAACTGGTTGGAATAACGTGTTCCTTCCACGCGCTACGTCCAACCAGGGAAACTCCCCCCTGTCGGGTGTAAAGGAGCAACTTGGACACTCAGGCATGAAGGAAGCATGAGTTCAAGTCCGTTGCTCTCCCCTTGTCCCCCATATATGGGGACTAGGTTGGTGGAGGGTGTGTAGAGCCCAGGATCACATTAGATGATTGACACAGGGGTGAAAAATGGGTTACAAAATCGTGGGATAAAAAAATAGAAATAACACGACTAAAAGTAAAACTAAATATACGGACAATTTCATCAACAAATCTAGACAAAAATGTTAGGGAGGCACTAGTGGAGAAGAGACTACAAACTCACGAACTCACGAAAATATTTTTTTGTCGACAAAATCAACTGTAGATTTATTATTATTATCATTTTCTTTCACTCTTTAGGCTAAAAACGGCCATAGCTACTTGCCCAAATGTGCTCAAATGTGCTGACCTCATCACATTTGTGATTGATTGATTGATTGAAATATTTATTAACAGTTTGCAGAATTACAGTACATTTCAAGCACAAACTCAATACAAAGACTGTTAACTGTGAGTGGACGACCCAATTAAGCATTACACTTGTTTACAACAGGGTCCACATTGTTCAATTCATCAAAACATTTAGAGACATACAAATAGACATTTCTATGTAGCTAAAGAACAGAACAGGAATTCATCATATAGGAAGAAAAAAGGGAAATTATACATATACAGTGAGGGGAAATGGGGGGGGGGGGGTGGGGGGGATTCAGATTTTACAGAGGCCAGTTTCGAATTGCAGCCATCCGTGGGTGCCCTTTGAGAGCGGTTTTGAAGGAGTCAAGGGATTCACATGTCTTAATGACTGTTGGTAGGGCGTTCCACATTTTGGTGGCATAGGAGCGAAAATAATTTAGTCCCTTGTTTGTGCCGAATCTGGGTTGTACATGGTTTGTTGCACTCCCTCTGGTGTTGTGGGTGTGGACTTTGTTTACATTAAGGAAGTATTTAGACGGGTACATGGGTATCTTGGTGGTGTATCGAATCTTGTGGACCAGACCCATTGCAAGATGCTGTACTCTGTCGTCGACCTTAAGCCATCCCAGCCTGTCAAAGTGGGCGGGGGTGAAGTGGGTTCGGGGGGTGAGGCCAAGTAGTAGCCTGACCAGTTTGTTTTAGGAGGTCTGGAGCCTTGTTTTAAGGGCCTTTGAGGTGCTGTGGTACCAAGAGGTGGATGCATAGTCAAAGAAACCTTGTACGAGAGCTCCTGTTAAGGTCTTCAAGGTGTTTTTGCTGACCAGTGAGGAGATCCTGTAAAGGAATCTTGTTCTTTGATTGACTTTTTTGATTACGTTGGTGGCCATTTTATCACCGGAAAGATTGGCTGGATGGAAGGATGGAACCTAGGTAGGTAATTTCATCTTTTCGTGTGATAATACTGTCACCCACTCTAACCAAGAAGCCATCTGCCTTGCTGAGATTACTATTTGATCCGAAGAGAATGGATTCAGTTTTTCCCAGGTGTAAGGATAGTTTGTTATCAGCGAGCCAGGTGCAGATTCTACCGAGTTCAGAGCTGAGGGTCTTTTCAACCTGCAGTTTGTTCCTTTCCGAGACCAGCAGTGCTGAGTCATCTGCGAACAGGAACAAGTTGATGACGGCTATGGCTGTTTTTAGCCCAAGGAGTGTTTTTTTTGTGCAAAACTAATGCTTGGAATAGATTCAGAATCATGAAAACCCCCTAGTTTGACACGTCACATGCTACTCACTGAAAGCAGAATGAATTTTAGGTAATTTTGCCTTATTGCCATATGGATTTTGGGGTGCTCATTAATTTTCCCCGCATTTTTGCGAGGTACACAGGGCTCAATTTGTTTAATAACCCTCCTAGATGACAAATCCATTAAAACCCATTTTGGGCGGGAACCCCTTTTGGTGTTAGCATGACTGACATAGAAACATAGCTTTTTCAGAAAACTGTCAGGATGTAGAAGACAATTTTTTAGAATCTGATCTCAGGTCAAAATGGGTTAAGAAACTGACCCGCGGTCATGACCAGGGCTCCCAGACTAACTTTTTCACAGGTAGCACTGGTGCCACCTACCTTTTCATTTGGTAGCGCCACCAGAAATTAGGTAGCACCATTTTTTTCTTTGTATAGCGTGGTATTATTACATGATCTTATCATGCCCCCACATAGGGCGCCATTTATTTTTGTAGTGGTTTCCACCATTAAAGGTTTGAATCATAAAACCCCCTACAAAGGTCACTGTGTAAAAAACAGCAACCTACCTGGTTATACTTCAAAACACTGTAGATGGTTTGAACCCAACACAAAGTCACTCAGTCAATAAAGGCAATATTTATATTCCACACACAGAAAGTCAGTTTAAGGTTTTGTGTTGAAAATTAAATGCAGTCCAAACCTTTGGGATTAATAAAGTGACAATTTGTACAATATCCCATTACCATTATCCAAATTAATTCCTTATTATAATAAAAAAAAATTACATTTTGGAAAAAATCTTTTGCAATGTGAAATGCCACCGAATTCTTAATCCTTTTCCTTGTCTTCATCGGCCAAGTTGGCCAACTTGTGAAAGCTGTATACTTTTATTGTGAAGGCAAAAGTTTCTAAATGCTCTCAGAGCCTGCATATCTCCGTCTGCTGAAAATAGCTGATCTACAAGCTCACAAAATGTCGCGGACGCGACGCGTTGTGAGCTTGTAGATCAGCCATTTTCTTTTTTTTTTAAGATTTTTTTTTTTGCGGCTTGCGCCTTTTTTTATTGATTTTTGAAGGGACAGACAGTAGGCTGACAGGAAACGGGAGAGAGATGGGGGGATGACATGCAGTAAAGGCCGTGTCGGGCTCGGGAGTCGAACCCGCGGCACACTGCGACTGGATTACCAGTCCGGTGCCCAGACCGTTACGCCACGGCCTGGGCCGATCAGCCATTTTCAGCACACACTTTGTACGACGAAGAATAAATCAGGCATCAGTGCTCTTCACTCACTGGGAGGGAGATTAATGTCTTTTGTTGGCCGATCATCATGTATGGACACAGGCTACCTCCTCGATGCAAACATAACAAGCTTTGGAAGCTATTTTTCGTGGCTCATTATATGTTTAATCAAACAACAAGTTTACCTCGTCACTTATTGTTTGGGTCGGGAGCTTACAGTCTATGGTCGGCTGTCTGTGTACTGTAGATCATGACTGATCATCATGCAGTTTAGATATGGGCGCTGCGCTCCAGTGAAATTGTACAGCTGAGAAAGATTAGTTAATTTGTGTCGGATAAACTGCGTTCAGACCTGAATATATATTCTCCTCGGTTCGTCCAGTTTGTACCGCGGCAGGTCGCGCTGCGCCTGTTTGCACAATTATCGTCTTTGCATTGACTTTGCAGGCAGGCAGAGAGAGAGAGAGAGAGAGATAGAGAGAGAAAGAGAGGGGATTCGATTGAGCCAAAAGAAAGTAATACTTTATTATCGCACTACTAATAGCCGCCCGGCGCCCGTGCCTCAGTGTTGAGACGGAGTAAAAATAAATAAATTAACGGATCGTTTTTCTTTCTTTTTTTCGCACATTTCCAAGTATCACCGGTGCGACCTCATTACATTTTAAGTATCACCATAAGAAATTAAGTCGCATATGCGACCTAATAGGTCGCACGCTGGAGCCCTGGTCATGACGGAACTGACTAAAATGTGAAGTGGAAGCTTAAATGGAAGCTAATGGAAGACTAAATGACCTAAATGTCCCACCAGGTGCGCGTGAAGCTGCTGTCCAGGCTGGTCACTCAGTTCCAGGGCATGATGAAGGAGGACGTCCTCAACTACATCCTGGCGGACATCCGCGGCCGCAGCGAGCTGGCCTTCTCCCTGCTCTACCACGAGTACAACAGCTACCTGAGCCTCATGCCCCACGGCCTGCTGGACAGCTACGACCACTGCCTGTACACGCTGCTGTCTGGGCTGCAGGAGAAACCAGAGCAGAAAGACGGGTGAGTACAACAGCTACGACCACTGCCTGTACACGCTGCTGTCGGGGCTGCAGGAGAAACCCGAGCAGAAAGACGGGTGAGTACAACAGCTACGACCACTGCCTGTACACGCTGCTGTCGGGGCTGCAGGAGAAACCCGAGCAGAAAGACGGGTGAGTACAACAGCTACGACCACTGCCTGTACACCCTGCTGTCGGGGCTGCAGGAGAAACCAGAGCAGAAAGACGGGTGAGAGAGAGAGAGAGAGAGAGGCAGGCGGCACACAGCCAGTGGCGTGCACAGATAAGACACTAGGGGGTGCTAGAGAACCTCCTGCCCTTGCCCTCTGGACAGAGGGCAGTTTTTGAGTGGTGCAACCACTCCAAGGAACAGCAATGTCCGTGTTAACCTATGTGACTATGAGTACCAGTAGGGGGAAAAGTGGTGCTGTTGTGCCAGAAACAGAGAGAGAGACAGATAGTGCTGCACTGTTGCCTGCTAATGAGAGAGAGAGAGGGGGGGGCGTCAGGGGGAGCGGGGACAACAGTATGCGGACCTTGGTGACATTGATCAATTCTTGATCAAAAAATTCTCTCGTATATTATTTATGCCCCAATATCTATAAATCTCACACAATTAAAGGGATAGTTCAGATTTTTTTAACTTAAGTTGTATGAAATACTTGCCATTAATATAGTGGTTGCAACTGTATTAATTGATTGCCCGAGTCCCGTGGTGGGAGTTCTGCTCTGGTTTTGGTCAATATCAAGTAGTTCCGGTCATTTTGTGGGGGGCACTGGGGGCCATGCAGTAAAAGTAAAGTAATCCACAAAACTAACGTAATTTGTATTGTTGACCTATTTCTAAAATATTAGTGCAACTTTCGTTCTTTTTTTTACCCCTCTATCACCCAGAACTATGTTTTTTGTGTCCATATCACTACGCCCAAAAAATAGTTCCATGTGATAGAGGGGTCAAAGTTGAACGAAAGTCGCGCTAATATTTTAGAAATAGGTCAACAATACAAATTACGTTCGTTTTGTGGATTAATTTACTTTTACTGCGTGGCCCCACAAAATGACCGGAACTACTTAATATTGACCAAAACCAGAGCAGAACTCCCACCAAGGGACTCGGGCAATCAATTAATACAGTTGCAACCACTAACTATATTAATGGCAGGTATTTCATACAACTTAAGTTAAAAAAATCTGAACTATCACTTTAAGGCAACCGGCCGGTTCCACGCGCTACACAAGGTGCCCTTTTTTCACTTGAGCACCTGCCCCTCTAAATGTCTGTGCACGCCACTGCACACTGCTGTGCGCCAAACGACGTTATTTTAATTATCCCTTGAACATGTAGATCAGTGTTTGTCAAACGTACTCATGTCAAGGAGGACCCCCCCCCCTTCTGAAAATGTCTTTAAAGGGAACTCCAGAAGCAAAGCTTCTCCTACTAAAATAGTATTTTTTATAAGCTTTCTGTGAAATACAAAACCACCAAGATGAACACGTTAATGTCTTATTCTTCTATAGGCTGTTCACAAAGTTGGTGCTGGAGGCTCCCATCATCACCGAGTCAGCAGTGGAAGTGATCAGGAGATACTGTGAGGACGAGGTATGGTTACTCTACTGTCCAGTTACAATGACGTCTTCATAATTATTGTCTCCACCAGGCCGAAGGCATGGGGAGAGAGTATGTTTTATTGTCTCCACCAGGCCGAAGGCATGGGGAGAGAGTATGTTTTATTGTCTCCACCAGGCCGAAGGCATGGGGAGAGAGTATGTTTTATTGTCTCCACCAGGCCGAAGGCCTGGGGAGAGAGTATGTTTTATTGTCTCCACCAGGCCGAAGGCCTGGGGAGAGAGTATGTTTTATTGTCTCCACCAGGCCGAAGGCATGGGGAGAGAGTATGTTTTATTGTCTCCACCAGGCCGAAGGCATGGGGAGAGAGTATGTTTTATTGTCTCCACCAGGCCGAAGGCATGTGGAGAGAGTATGTTTTGCACTCCGTCCGTCCGTCCGTGTGTGTGTGTGTGTGTGTGTGTGTGTGTGTGTGTGTGCGTGCCTCTGTGTGTGCGTGCGTCCACGGGCGGCCTTAGGAATCTGGAGCCCCGTTTCATATCATATTCCATCCTAATTGGCTAACATTCAAAGTTTGCAGCATTGGCCCGTTTTGAACAAAAAGCCTCAAATCATGAACGCAGCGTCACCGTGCAATTTACGTGAAATCTTTCACAGACTTTCCTACTAGGCTGAGGAATATATCCCATCCTTTTTACATTGGCCTGTTGTAGCGCCACCAACAGGTGGATTTGAGCAAAACACATTTTTGGAACAAAATGCCTCAAATCATCCAATTGCCATCCAAGGCGTAAGAAGAAATGCCACCCTTTTCACATTGGCCTATTATAGCGCTACCAGGAGGCCACGACCTGACCTGCCCTGGTGGAGACCTGTGCCCCCGAGGGGCACTTTATCTAGTTAGGTTCTTGTTTTGTCAGAATACTACCGGTCGTTTGACTTCCTTTTAATCCTACTACCAGTATTACTATAGATACTGTTACTATTACTGCTACTGCTACCAGTACCACCTTAACACGGGGTGCATACTTAGTTTAGACTAGTCATTGGTTAGACATGGGTTAAGGTTAGGTTTAGGTGTGCTGCCCCGTGGGAGGTTAGGTTGCATACTTAGTTTAGGCTAGTCATTGGTTAGACATGGGTTAAGGTTAGGTTTAGGTGTGCTGCCCCGTGGGAGGTTAGGTTTAGACTAGTCATTGGTTAGACATGGGTTAAGGTTAGGTTTAGGTGTGCTGCCCCGTGGGAGTTTAGGTTTAGGGTGAGGTTTTTTAGATAGGTTGTAGTTGTAGGACTAATGACTGGTCTAACCAATGACTAGTCCCTTAACACATTCTGGGAGGGAACCCCTTTTGGCGTTTTAAGCATTATGTTATGCTTTAGCTGTGGAAAAATAGCAGAGCTACAAGCACCGAGTGTCGCACTATGAACTTGTAGGTTTAGAAAAATCGTGAAAATGTGCCTGAAATCATTGAATATATATTCTTTCAGAGCGAGTTTTTAACTCAAATCTTTGCTACTGGGGGGTCCCTGGAACAACATATTTTCAGATGGGGGTCGGTGGCCAATGCATATATATTTGGGGGTCCTTGACATGAATATGTTTGAGAACGACTGACATAGAAACATGTTTTCTTTCGGAAAACTGTCAGGATTTAGAAGATAGTTTTTTTTAATTTCGACGTCAGTTCTATATGGGTTAACTATTACTAACACCAAAGCTGTAGTATTTCTATCTGTTTTACTGACTGTTTGTTTGTTTCAGTCGCGGGTTTATCTCGGCATGACCACTCTGAAGGAACTGATCGTCAAGCGGCCGTCTAAACAGTTCCAGTACCTTCATGTTCTTCTGGACCTCAGCTCTCATGACAAGGAGAAGGTGTGACGTCACCCTACTTTTTTAAACCGGTGCCCTCGAAACAGTGTTGTTTTAGGCAGCAAATTTCTATTTTAGTTTTAGTCATTAGTCTCTTGAATGGCTTTCATTTAGTTTCAGTCACATTTTAAGTCACCCGGAATGTTTTAGTGTTAGTCTAGTTTTAGTCGACTAAATGTCATGAGATTTTAGTCGACTAAATCTACAGTTGATTTAGTCGACTAAAATGTATTTTGGCGGCAAGTTTTTTTTCACTTGTTGAAAATGGCCAATCTACAAGCTGACAACGCGTCGCACTGCGTAGTGAGCTTGTAGATCGGCTATTTTCAGCATGCAAACAGTGTAAAATGACTTTCTTATACTGGATCTCTTGTCCACTAGTCCCTAACATTTTTGTCTAGTTTTTATTTGTTGACGAAATTGTCGGTATATTTAGTCTTAGTTTTAGTCAACAAAAACAACACTGCCTCGAAAGCACTTATTACGACACCACTGATTATTTGATTATCACAACGTCAATGTAATTCCTTATACATCTTATTATATACCGTGTTACGGTATACATTTTCTGTTATGTCCACATCACCCTGGCCTGAACATGCCCCGATCTCTGCAATGTCAGTCCTTATAATAATGTTTAGAAAGTTAATGCTGCTTTTCTTCTACCGATTTGAACATGGCTTCTGTTTTATAAGCACTCACGTTATTTCGTAACCCTGTCTGAGCACGTGCTGACCAACCCATTGGTTGAGATACACTGTGTGTGTGTGTGTTCGTTCTCTCTGAAGGTGCGGACCACAGCCCTGGCCTTCATTAAGCGCATGTATGAGAAGGACCAGCTCAGAGACTACATCGAGAAGTTCGCTCTCAACTACATGCAGCTGCTGGTCCATCCCAACCCGCCGTCTCTGCTGTTTGGAGCCGACAAGGACACAGGTGGGGTTGTGGTGTGGATGGGATTGGAACAAAGACACAGGTGGGGTTGTGGTGTGGATGGGATGGGATTGGAACGCACGTGTGAACTGTGAAATGTTTCTCCTGTCTGGATGAGAACATATGATTAGAATGTCCTCAACAAAGTATAATCTTTTGACTTGAGACTGATTTGTAAAAAAAAATGAGATCAGATTCATACGAGGTTTCCACTGGACACACACTGGTCTGATTAAAGAATGGAATGAAGAAATGATCAAAATAACATCATATATATATATGTTGGGCAGGGTAGATGCAGAAAGCAAAATGAAAGAGACATGGGATGAATTCTGGATGTATATGAACCTTAAATGAACATTCATTTTTATTTTTTATTTTTATTTTAACTGTTGGACTGGCTATTTGTGAGATTTGTAATGTTGATGCTGCTTTGTACTGAACCTAGATCTTTGGAAAACAAATATAATTTTGAATTATATATACAGTATATATATAAAAAAATACAATACAACTACAATGACACAGAAGATCTGCTGTCCCCGATTGAAAGGTATAACAACACATAGGTGTGTTTTATGTTTTTCTAACTTTATTTTTCTTGTCTGTGTCTGTGTGTGTGTGTGTGTGTGTTGTGGGGACAGAGGTGGCTGCTCCGTGGACAGAGGAGACAGTGAGACAGTGTCTCTTCCTGTATCTGTCCCTGCTGCCCCTGAACCACAGACTGGTCCACGAGCTGGCGTCCGTCTACACCGAGGCCATCGCCGACATCAAACGCAGCGTGCTCAGGGTCATCGAGCATCCTGTAAGGTCCCTCGCATCCCACTAGCAGATCTACAAGCTCGTAGTGCGGCACTCGGTGCCGCGCTACGAGCTTGTAGATCTGCTACACACGTTCTTTTTCCCAATAAATGTTTGCCCTGCTTGATCATGCTACAGTGTCACACTAAAGTATCAAAAATAGTAGTAAGCTCATTTTTTACTTGCAATGTGTTGTTAATTTAAAAAAAAATCTAGCTTTATGTTGTATTTAATTGTTGTAATCATTACTATATTTTTCGGTGATTGGTCCTGGGGTTTGGGGGTAGGATTTTTAAAAATTAGGCAAGGGGCAAGCCACTGATTGCAGTTGGCAAAGAATTGTAATTGTTTGATGTGTTTTATGTTTTTTTGTATGCCTGTACCTGTGCCTTTCATCTAAAAATGTATTAAAAAATAACAAAAGAAATAGCAAGCTCAATGTGTCACATCGCGATACATTTTTGAGCTGCTATTTTTAGATGTTTTTGAATTTTAATGCTGGGAAGCAACAGTTTTGGACATAACGGCAACGGCTTACATTTGCATACAATTAGCATAACATCTGATGAGGAGTTGGATTATCTTAAGACATTGTTTCGTTTCTGTAAATACTGACACCTTACACTATTATTATTTTATTACATTATTTATGTCATGTTTATTTCTTTATTGGCTTTACATGGTGCACAACAATTGCCTCTTGCAGACGATAAACTATTCAGTATGAGTGGTGTTTTCTGATGGTATTGTAATATTTAGCGGAGTTAACCCTGTCACTGCTGTGTGCGTAGATCCGTGGGATGGGGATGAACTCTCCTGACCTCCTCCTCCTGGTGGAGAACTGTCCGAAAGGCGCAGAGACGCTGGTCACACGCTGTCTCCACATCCTCACCGATAAAGGTACGATATAAGGCGCAGAGACGCTGGTCACGCGGTGTCTCCACATCCTCACAGATAAAGGTACGATAACGATAGACGCTGGTCACACGCTGTCTCCACATCCTCACCGATAAAGGTACGATAGCACATGACTTTGATGTTTAGTAGACCTGAGGCCGATAAAAAAAATGTCTTTTAAATCCCAACAGTTTTCTGAAAAAGCCATGTTTCTATGTGTGGTGCTCAACCTTTTTTTCATGTCAAGGACCCCCAGAATTATCTGTATTTGGCCGCCGACACCCATCTGAAAATATGGGAGGGCTCGTTCCTGCAGCATCGCAGGCGTGCGCCGTGCATTAATGACGTTAATCCACCCCCTCGAGTGTAATATTGCAATTATACAACAGTTACCCTTAAAACTAAGAAAATTGCTGAAAAAACATTTTTGTTTTAATGACAGATGTAGTCACTACGACCACAAATGTCCCAAGAAACTAGCTAGCCTAGCCACCGAGTTTGCTGCGCTCTGGGAGAACAGAGCAGCTGAATTCTCTGTTTTGATTAGGTGTGGCGTGGTGCTCGTTTGAACCACGGCTAGAAGGCTGTTTCTCCCAATCAGATTGCTTCCTCGAAACGACCTGTTGTATAATTATGTTTTGAAGGGAACAGCTTTGATCACTCGCTCCCACTCCCATCGTGCACTGTAGTATAAACTTGACATGCATAGTTTGCATACCGGTATTTGCACATTCCACATGCTGTTGCGATGGGGTATTACAGTATGTGAGTTGCTAAAGAGGAAAGCAGATTACATGAATGCGATCCATCCCCAGAGCCCCAAAGGAAATAAAGAGTCCTTCGTTTTCCTTTCTTGTGTTCCTCCATGCAGTGCCTCCGTCTCCGGAGCTGGTGGAGAGGGTGAGGGATCTGTACCACAAACGTGTGCCAGATGTTCGCTTCCTGATCCCTGTCATCAACGGCCTGGAGAAGGTAAAGTGTAGTCGAATAATGACCATGACCTTTACAGTATACAATGTAGGCATTTTATCCAGAGCGGATTTCAATAAGCAAATGCAGAGACAGTGTTTAGTAAACTAGGATCACAGGTAAACCAAGAACGTAGCATCAGTCTAAACGATATACTATTAGTGGAGGAGCTTGGGGATATTTCGCGCCAATTCATCTAAAAGAGCCAGGTTTTTGCCGGCTCGGACGACTTGGCTAAATCATTAGAGCATGGCCTGGGCTACATTTGTGCAAAATGTCGC